>NW_012267359.1:1994843-2036800 GCF_000151885.1 Dipodomys ordii
GCCGCGCCGCGCCGCGCCTCCCCTCCGCAGCTCCCAGGACTCGCAGTTCCCAGGCCCAGTCCGCCAGACCCGGCCGCCCTGAGCCGCTGGCGGGCCTGGGATCGGAGATCCGGACCCGTTGGGGTGTAAGTGCCCTCCTCCCCCCACCCCCGCCTCACCCTCTCCACCCCTTCACCCCAGGCAAGCACGAGGAGAGACAGGACGAGCATGGCTACATCTCCCGGTGTTTCACCCGCAAGTACACGTGAGTCCGGGCGCCCCGGGTGAGGGGGGGGGCAATTAGGGGAACAGGGTGGGATGGGAGGATGTGACTGTGCCCCCCCTCTGCACATCCAGGCTGCCCCCTGGTGTGGACCCCACGCTGGTGTCCTCCTCCCTGTCCCCTGAGGGGACGCTCACCGTTGAAGCGCCGCTGCCCAAGCCCGCCACACAGTCCGCGGAGATCACTATCCCGGTCACCTTCGAGGCCCGTGCCCAGCTGGGGGGCCCCGAGGCTGGGAAGTCCCAGCAGTCTGCAAACAATTAGAGCAAGGGGTCCTGCTGCACACCCTGAAGGCACCGTCAAGGCTGCCCAGCTCTCCCCACTTCTCTTTTGATACTTGTAGTTCTGTTTTCCGCAAATAAAATGTAAATCAGTCTAGGAGCCTGGTGTTTGTTGATGGCCCCGGAGGAGTTGATGGCCTTGTCATCTCTGGGGGAGGGGCAATGGCAGAGGGTTCTCAGATCCTGGCTACTTAGGAGGCTGAGATTTGAAGATCACAGTTCAAAGCCAGCCTGGGCAGGAAATTCCATGAAATGCCTATCTCCAGTGAACCACCAAAAAAGTCAGAACTGGAGCTGTGGCTTCAACTGTAGAGTGCTAGCTTCAGAGAAAAAGCTAAGGGTCATCTGCCAGGCCCTGAGTTTGGCCTCAGAACTGGCACACACAGGGCAGTTTGAAGGATATAAGGGCTTTCCACTTTCAGGGGTCCTGGAGTCTGAGGCTCCCCATGTTCCTTGAAGCCCATAGCAACTCGTTGTTCCCAGGGCAGCTGGGAGCAGCTGCATCCTGCAGAGACTTGTCTGACACACCTATCCCCTCCCCTCCCCCAATCGTGTTCTCCCCACATCTGGAGTGGGCATCGAGGCAGAGCAGGTCTGGCTGGCTGTGGCAGGTGGCTGGACTTGGAAAGATTCCAGCAGGTAAATAAACATGAAAGAATGGTGCTAGTCCAGCTGGCAGCTCAGCTCTGTGCCCTGCAGGCCAGGGCACTGCCCAGCTTCATCCTCCCACCCCCCCTCTGGTTTCTGAGTCTGTTGGACCCCTCCACACTCCTGCAGTGGCACCCGGAGAGTCAGCTCTGCTCACCAGTTCTGTGGCTGCCATGGGGGATGCTGTGGCCTGCCAGGGTGTGGCTGCCTGCTGGGCCCTTGTGGTGTCATCCCAATGATTCCCGCTTCACAAGTGGGTACAGCGCAGCTCAAAGAAGCGACAAGTACCAGGCATCAGTGACTCACACCTGTAATTCTAGTTACTCAGGAGGCTGAGATCTGAAGATCATGGTTCAAAGCAGGAAAGTCCCTGAGACTCCTCTCTAGTTAGCCACCAGAACACTGAAAGTGGAGCTGTGGCTCAAATGGTAGAACTCTAGCCTTGAGTAAAAGAGCTAAGGGACAGTGCCCAGGCTCTGAGTTCAAGCCCCATGACTGACAAGAAGAAAAAAAAAAAAAGGCCATAAAACTTGTTGAAGTTCTGAAGTGAGGGACTGTGGCTAGAAGCAGAGGAGAGCAGACTGACCCAGACTCAAAGCCTGGAGGGAGAGAAGGTTTCTCCATCTTGAATGACTGCCAAATAAGGCTTGTTGGGGACTCAGAAGGAAGAGGAGGAGGAGGCCTACAATTAGGGCTGCTCAACTGTCAAGGATGGGTGTGGTACAACAGGCCTCTAAGCCCTGCTATGCAGGTGGAGAGGGTGGATTGTCATCTGGGGCAAGTCCTGGCAAAAGCGCTAGACTACCTGAAAAAAACAATTCAGTTTTCTCCTCTCCACCAACCCAATCCCAGGACAGAAGAGACCTCTGGGGTGAGCCTCAGACTACAATCCTGTTGCACCTGCCTCCTGAGTAGCTGGGGTTATATATTCACTTCCACAGGGGCTAGTGGGCCTGATTGTCTATTGTCAATCCTTTGCAGGAACCACAAGGCTGGGGCTTTCCAGGGTCCCCTGAGTGGTGGAAGGCCAATTTCAGGCAGGGGGAGACTAAGGATGTGGACAGTGCTGGGTTCTTGCAGGTGGTGGCCTCTTATGGCCAGGAGGATTTCTGTTTGGGGGAACCCAGGACAGGGAGGCCCATCCCTTAATGAAATGGATGGATGACAAGGAGGTCCCTGAGCCCCTCCCCACCACAGCCCTCTTCCTGGCTTTCCCACTCTCCCCCTCCTTTTCAGGCCCCTTCTGAACTGCCATCCATCTGACCCCCCTGACTCACTCACCCTTACTTAGCTCCAGCCCTACTGTTCTCCCCCAAACCCCACCCCTCTTTGAGACTGGTGCTCAGACTCTCCCCCACTCCAGCTTGGTACTGGGGTTTGAACTAAGGACTCTCATGCTTGCTAGGCTGGTGTTCTGCATTCAAGTCACTCCTCCAGCCCCATTTTTCGATGGCTTTTTTGGAGCTAGGGGCTTGCTCCCCACCTGAGATGTGTGCCTGAGCTGCAATCTACCTATTTTAGGCTTCCCATGGTTGCTAGGATCACAGGCATATGGAGTTTCAGATTTTCCTGCCAGGACTCACCTGGAACAGTGATCCTCCCAATCTCAGCCTACCATGTAAGTAGAATTACAAGTGTGAGGCACAGGTACAAATGACCTTTTACAGTCTATTTGATGATGTTCTGCTCAAGGGCTGCCCAGCCTTGAGCCATGAGTGTATATCCATTACCAGGAGTCCTGGAGCCCCTGAACAACAGCTTAAGAAAGGAGAGATTGGGCTGGGAAGGTAGCTCAGCAGTAGAGTGCTTGCCTTGCATGCCGGAGGCCCTGGGTTCGATTCCTCAGCACCACATAAGCAAAAGAAAAAAGCCGGAAGTGGCGCTGTGGCTCAAGTGGTAGAGCACTAGCCTTGAGCTGAAGAGCTGAGGGACAGCGCCCAGGCCCAGAGTTCAGGCCCCACGACCGGACCCAAAAAAAAAAAAAAAAAAGAAAGGAGAGGTTCTGGAGGAGGAATTACTAATACCCAGTAGGTGCGCCACATAACCCCCAAGGCTTGGCTCTGCAGGCCAGCCACACTAAGGCAGGAAGCCTAGGACCCATGCACCCTGTGAATGGGTGCCACCTATGTCCTGAGGCTCTCCTCTGACCCCAGGCCCAAGTAGGACAGTACATGACTGGCCCACAGGCACTCTCCCAGAGAGGGCATAGACACTCCATAATGCCCACCTTTGGGAATCTCTGCCCTGTCAAGCCTGCAGCAGAATAAAGGGCAAGCCCATGTCCAGCCTTGAGAAACAGCGAGCCCACTCTCATCCCTACCCAGAGTGCCTTTGGCTCAATTCTCTCTTCTGGGTGTCAGGCTCCAAGAATCCTGTTCACTGTCCTGCTGCCAGCTGCCAGCCTTTGACTCTGCAGTTCAGGGTCTGGCTGCTGTGGACTAGATTCTGGGGCTCTGCAGAGCCTGGCACATTTTTGCTGCAGGGGATGTTGATCATTGTGCCCAGTGATCAGAACTATGCATAGACAGGTGTGGTAGTGCATGCCTGTAGTCCTAGAAACTCAGCAGATAATAGGAGGATCTCTGTTCAAGACCAGACTGGGCAAAATCATCTGGAAACCCTATTTGAGAAACAAACCAGAAGCAAAAGGACTGGGGGTGTGGTTGAAGTGGTAGAGCACTAGACGGGAAGCCCTGAAATCAGACCCTAGCATTGCAAGGTCTGTACCTGCCAGGTAACAACCTTAATCCTTAGCTGACTAAATCCTTTTAGCAATCCGAGGCCACTGAGAGGCAGCAGAGGATTGTGGGTACATTTATGGGCACTAATATCAAGTGCGTGCGTGGGTTCAAATCTCTGACAGTTTTTCTATTATTACCATTACTACTATTATATTTTTGGCAAGTGTGTGTGTGTGTGTGTGTGTGTGTGTGTGTGTGTGTGTGTTTGCCGGTCCTGGGGCTTAAACTCAGGGTCTAGGCGCTGCCCCTGAGCTTTTTTGCTCAAGGCTAGCACTCTACCCCTTTAGCCACAGTGCACTGGAGATGAGTCTCACGGCCATTCCTGCCAGGGCTGGCCTCGAACCGCGATCCTCAGATCTCGGCCTCCGGCGTAGGTGGATTGCAGGCGTGAGCCCGCGGCTGAATGAACTCAGTTGCTAGCGATTGGGCAAAATCCTCTTCCCAAAGGAGCACGCGCACGCACGGGGAACCGCCAGACTGTGCCGCCCGGAGCAGACTGTGCCGCCAGGCCCCTCCGGGACGTCCCGGGGCCGTGCAGATCGGGGCAAGGGGGCTGGCCTGGGCCCCTCCTCTGGGAAGCTTCCAGACGAGATCCGTGGGAGCGAAGGAGCGACAGCTGGTGCAGGCCGGAGATGGGGCCACTCTGGGGCGGGCGCGCCCTCCACCTGTAACTATCCTCCGCCCCCAAGCCTCCGGCCACGAACCGAGAGCCCGTCAGTCAGCGGGAGAACCAGGCGAGCCCAGCGGCAGCAAAGCCCGCAAGTGAGGAGGGGCGGGGCCTCGAGCCCCAGCAACAGGCCGGCCATTGGCGGCACCAGGAGAGCTGGCCTGTGACTGGCTCCCGCGCCCGACCACGCCGGAAGACGGCTTCCGTGATAGGAGGGGGCGGGGCTAGATGACATCCGGGCACCCGAGCCGCCAGAGCGTCTCAGCTTCTCAGCTCGGGACACGCGGGAGCCTGGACGACGCCCGCCCGCACCCGGAATCGCGGGGGCAGCCGGTCCTCCGCTTGGGTCCATGCATCCGGGAGGGGAGGTCACTAGGAAGCCCAGGGATGGGGACTCTTGGAAGGCTGGAACGCACGTGGGCAGGATCTACAGAGGGGCGGCCTCTGGGAGGGCTGGCTGCAGAGCCCGCGGCGTCCACCAGGCGGCCGCAGAGGACGGAGGAAAGCGGGATGTCCCCGGCCCGGCATCCCTAAGGCACTTGGGTAACCAGGTAATGGGGCAGGGTCAGATCCATGGACACGGGTGAAGCCCCGAGGGATGGACCAAAGCTGTTTGTTTTCTAACCTGCTCAGCTTCACTGTGGCCCAGTACTAACTACTAAAGAAATAAATACACCACAGATCGCCACTGAATATAGACTAGATAGATTTTATTCTATGTCAGCAGAGATGTAGCATCCTGATCTTGATGATCTTGGGTAGAATTTAGGGAGCCTGCATGTTTTGTCTTTTTTTGGGAGGGAGGGAGTCGTGGGGCTTGAACTCTGCCTGGGAACTGTCCCTCAGCTCTTCAGCAAGTCTAGTGCTCTGCCAGTTGAGCCACAGCACTACTTCTGGTTTTCTGAGTGGTTTACTGGAAATAAATCTCATGGCCTTTCCTACCCGGGCTGGCTTTGAACCGCGATCCTCAGATCTCAGGATCCTGAGTTGCTAGGATTACAGGCCTGAGCCACCACACCTGGCCCCTGAGCCTCTTTGTGCTCAAAGCTAAGGATCTACCACTTCTGGTTTTTCACTGGTTTATTGGGCACAAGAGTCTCAGACTTTCCAGCCAGGGCTGGCTTCAAACTGCAATCCTCAGATCTCAGCTTCCTGAGCTAGGATTACAGATGTAAGCCACTGGCACAGGGTAGGAACCTGCATGTTAACTCATCCAAAATGTCTGCAGTCAGTTACAGGTGGCTGAGTGCTGTATTTTTTACCCAGGTTTTAGTTGCTCCAGATTTGGGGCCACAGACTGTTTTTCACTCCTCACTGACCTCCTCCCTCCTCCCCCTTACCCTTCCTTCCTAGAACTCACCACATATACAGCATTCCTAGCGAGGGTCCCAGAAGTGGCCTTCGAACCTAGGCAGATTCTCTATCGCAACATATATCTTGCTAAACCTAACGTGATCCACAAGGAACTTGGCCAACTGGCTTGCAGAAACTGAGAAACAGGCCAGAGATGTAGCTCAGTGGTTGAGTGCTTGCCTGGCACGTGAGACCCTGGTTCCATGCCAGTACTGCTCAGAACAAAAACTTGCACAACCAAGACGCCTTTCAAGTTGCGGTGTGTGTGTAAAAAGATATATTGTTTAAGAGCTATTAAGTAGGAGGGCAATTTGTCCATTAGTGGGAAGAAATAGTTTAATGCCAAGCAGACCCAGACTGAAGGAATCTCTCAGTCACTCTTGCTTGATCCTGAGGACAATGCTGGGGACATAACTCAATTGAACACATTTAGGAGAGAGTACTGAGCACACATCTTTAGTGAGTATTTAATACTGCTCTATCCTAGAAGGCAAAACACCCAGCCTAGAAGAGCCCAGGGAGCAAATGTGACACTGTTTGTGGTGCCTCGGTTCTTCTGACCCATTCCTTCAGAGATTAAGTGTTGGGTTTGTCAGCTTAGGTAACAGAGCCTGCTACTACTGAAGACGAGTAAAAGGCTGGAGAAGCAAGATCCTTCAGTACTAGCCTGGTCTGGTAGTACACCTTTGTAATCCCAGCACTTGGGGAGCTAAGGCAGGATGGCTGCACATTCAAGGCAAGCCTGGACTACATATACATAGTGAGAGCTCATCTTGAAAAATGTAAACAAGGCCAAACATGGTGGTTTGGAACTTGAACCTGGCTACTAAGGAGGTAGGGATCAGGAAGACTGAGGTTCAAGCTGGCCCAGATGAAAAATTGAGACCCTATCTGAAAATCTGACAAATAAATGAAGAACTGGGAAATGTGGTTCAAATGGTAGAGTGCATGCCTAGGTAAGTTCAAGGCCCTGAATTCAAACCCACTTTTTTGGGGGGTGGGGGTGGGGTGTCAATTGCGGGGCTTGAACTCTGGGCCTGAGCTCTTCAGCTCAAGGCAAGCACTCTACCACTTGAGCCGCAGCACCACTTCCAGTTTTCTGGTGGTTAACTGGAGGTAAGAGTCTCACGGACTTTCCTGCCTGCGCTGGCTTTGAATCATGATCCTCAGATCTCAGCCTCCTTTGTAGCTATGTTTACAGGACTGAGCCACCAGCACCCGGCTTCTTTATCTCCAATTAACTAGCAAGAAGCTAGAGATGGAGGTGTAGCTCAAGTGGTAGAGTGTTGAAAAACCTGAGTAAAAAACCTGGGTTTGAGGCCAAGTTCAAGCCCCTAAAACAAACCACTGAAATGGTCCCCAACCTATGGGTACCACGTACCTTCATCAGTAAGCTGGAATGTGCATGCGGTGTGTGCCGACACTGAACTCAGCTTGCACAGAGCATTTTTGCTCATGACTGGCACTCTACCACTTCAGTCACATCTCCAAGTCCAACCAGAATTTTACTTTTCTTGCTACAATGGGGATGGAACCCAGGCGCTCTACCACTGAGCTCTAGCCTTCAGCCTGGGAAATGGTCTTCATACCTTGCCTGGGTCCAGCCCCTCTTCCACTGACCCCTGGTATCCACAAAGCAGTGTTTTGGCCATTTAGCCTGAACCACATTTATCCACAGACCTGGGAAACAAGCCAGCAGGCTAAGGAGCAAGCTGGTACAGCACATTTCAATGTTCTGATTGGACCAGTGGCTACTTAACGTCAATGCCCAGAAACACAGGAGAGCAAGTACGTTTTCAGAAGGTTGCTTGGAGACCTTGGCTGCCATTCTTAGCCGCTCAGCTCACCATGAGGCAGTGTGCAGTTTGTGCAATTTCAGCTGACCACTGGAGAGGCCAATGCATGTAGTAATTGCACAGAAATAGCACAGGCTGCCCAGTGCTCGCTCAAACCTCAGGCAAACAGTAACTATGTGTTGTACTCCAAGACCCTAGCACTGGATTACCTCAGTGATGGCTTCTAATCCACCCAACAGTTCTTGGGATGAATTCTACGCCTGGCTGTTTCAAGTTTCCCAACATACTGAACCAGAGATGTACACCTGTAATCCCAGCACTCCAAAGGCTAAAGCAGAGGGACCTTGTGCTCAAGGCCAACCTGGGCTACATAGCTGGGAAGGGGGGAAGGAAAGGACATGAGTCCATCCCTACTACCCATCCCTGATACTGATTTCTTGCTTGAGCTGGCCTCAGGCCATGATCCTACTTCTGCTTCCTCAGTAGTTGGGATTACAAGAATGATTCCCATAACCCCCCTTGTTTTGAGGTCATAATAGAGTTTGAACTTGGGGCCTCCAGCTTGCTGAGCAGACACTCTGCCATTTGAGCCATGCCCCACCCTTTTGTCAGTGGTGGGGCTTGAACTCTGGGCCTGGGCGCTATCCCGCAGCTCTTCAGTTCAAGGCAAGCACTACCACTTTTATTGGGGGTCAGTGGTGGGGCTTGAACTCTGGGCTGAACTGCTGTCCCTGAGCTCTTCATCTCAAGGCGAGCGTTCTACCATTTGAGCCACAGTGCCATTTCCACTTTCTGGTGGTTAACTGGAGATAAGACTCATGGACTTTCCTGCCCAGGCTGGCTTTGAACCATGATCTTCAGATCTCAGCCTCCTGAGTAGCTCGGATTACAGGTGTGAGCCACCGGCTCCCAGCTTGAGCTGCTTTCAAAGCTACCTTTATGCCCAGGCTTTGGCTTTCCTGCTATTTATGCTTTTCGCTGCTGGGATAACAAGCACATGTTGCACCCACCCAGCTATTGGTTAAGATGAAGTCCCTGAGAACTTTTATGCCTGAGCTGGCCTTGAACTCAGGCCTGAGCACTTTACTCAAAGGTAGTGCTTTACCACTTTGAGCCACAGCTCTACTTCTAGTTTTATTGAGTGGTTAACTAGTTAAGAGTCTCACCAGGACTGTTCTGCCTGGGCTGGCTTTGAACCATAATCCTCAGATCTCAGCCTCCTGAGCAGCTGGGATTACAGTTGTGATCCACCAGTGCTCAGCTGATCTCCACCTTCAAAGCAGCTAGGATTACATGCTTGAGCCATCATGCCTGACCTGTTAGTGGGTGTTTGAGACAGGGTCTCTATTAAGCCCAGGCTGGCCAGGAACTCAGGGAGTGCTGGGATTATAGGAATGCTCCCACAGACCTGGCCTCAGAAAAATCTCAAAACTGAAGAGCTGGGAGCAGTGGCATGTTCTTATAATTCCAACAACTTGGGGCTGAGGCAAGAAAACAGCTTGGGCTCAGCAGTATGAGGCCAGCCTGGGAAACAATACCATCTCACAACAATAAAAAATAAGCCAGGCCCTGGTGATCCATGCCTGTAATACGAGCTACTCAGAATACCCAGAGCTGAAGAGCAGTGGTTTGAAGCCAGTACAGGCAGAAAAGCCAGACAAGACTAAAGAACACCAGCTTTGCCAGAAAGCCAAGTGAGAGCATGAGGCTCTGAGTTCAAGCCCCAGTATCAGTGTCTGGGCCAATACTTTTGGCAAGTTCCTGCCCTGCTCCCCTACCAGGGGATTTACCCTGCCAGGGGCAAAGATGTAAACCCCAGTGACTTCCAGGGGTACCCTTCTCACTCCTTTTTTTCTGCTATTGCCCAAGGTTGCAGGTCTCCTTGGTTTTCTGCCTTCAGTGCATCCTTCCTAGGCGAAAAACACACGTGCCAGTTCCACCCGACTTCCAGCTCAGCAGTGGCCTGGGGCAGCAACCAATCAGTGTCGCAGGCCCTCATTCACAGCTAGTCCCACAGTCACACTTGTAGCAGTACTCTCAGGGTGGCCCCAGGGCCAAGAGACCTAACACAGGTGAGCCCATTTGCATACCAGGAATGTGAAAACAGTGCTTCAGAAATTAAAGTCTTAGGGCTGGGAAGTTGGCTCAGTGGTAGAGCGCTTGCCTTGCATGCCTAAGGCCCTGGGTTCGATTCCTCAGCACCACATAAGGAAAAAGCCGGAAGTGGTACTGGGCTCAAGTGGTAGAGTGCTAGCCTTGAGCTGAAGAGCTGAGGGACAGCGCCCAGGCCTAGAGTTCAGGCCCCACGACCGGACCCAAAAAAAAAAAGAAAAGAAATTAAAGTCTTAGAGATCTAGCTGACTGCATCCCTTAAGTGTCCAGTGTTGGTTTTGTTCTGATTTTTATTCATTTCAGTATCGGGGCTTGAACTTAGGGCCTCACACTCTTGCTCAGCTTCTTCACTCATGGCTGACATTCAACCATTTGAGCCATGCTTCCACTTCTGGCTTTTTTGCTAATTAACTTTCCCAGTTATCTTTGAACCTTGATCCTCATATCTCAATCTCCTGAATAGCTAGAATTACAGTCATGAGTCACCAGTGCCCCCCTCAGTTTTATTACATACACACACGCCCTCCTCCAGGTGGCCTTAAACTTGGGATATTCCTACCTCCACCTGCAGAGCACCCATCTTGTTTCTTTGCAGCAGTGGAATGGAACTCAGGGCTTCTCACTCACGAGGCAAGTCACACTCCTAGCCCTTGCTTTTCTTGTATATGGTTGTGGTCCCCACCCCCTTCCACAACACCCCACACCCAATCAAACTTTCAAAAGCAAAGGACAAGCTAAACTCATCAAACGCAGCCCAGGGGCACTGAGATCAGATTTGTAAGTTTATTTGAGCAATGTACGACAGCTACATAATGACTCACATTCATGATATTCCATCACTGAGGAAAACTGCTAAGAATGGTCCGTGTGCGAAATAATTCCTTAGAGAAACACGGAGCTGGAAAAAGAATCACTGAGCAGACCTTAAAAAGAGTTCACTGCATAACATGACAAAAAAGCACAAAGGCTCATTCAGAGAACAAGTTGTGTTCTCCTAACTGGAAGTTATCATTTCACCATGACTGACACCAGACATTAAGATTAAACTAACACTGGTGTTTCTTTTGCCCCTTCCCCCCAAAAAACAAAAATATAACTGCATGTCACTATAGCAACATCCAAAACAGATCAATTTGTTACGATCACTATTTGGTAGAGCAAACTTTACCCCCAAAGGAAAAAATTAAATTAAAAAATTTTAAAAAATTTGAAGACTTAAGTTGGTTTTTTTTCTTTTGTCATAGGAATACATAACACCTACAGTATAAGTTAATCAATTTCAAGCTACTGTATAGAAACACAACACTGGCATGCACAATATGGTATCGATAGTAATGAAGGAGTAATCATCTCACTGGAAAGACAGGAGCATAGGCAAGTGCATTTCTTTAAAGAGAAAGGAAAGAAAGAAACCATTCAAGCTGCTTAAATAGCGAGTCTTCTATTCCCTCTTCAGTCCCAGCCCTCAGTAAGATTTTATCTTGCATTATTTCTGAAAAGCAGCCAGAGCCAAAGCTAAAATTTAAAGGAAAAATAGGTTTTGTAATTCCAGTAAATCATTTCCAAACACTACAAGGAAGGACATGACACTGCTCGCTGGATGCCAAGATGAGTCACAGAAAGCCCCCCTTCTCCCCCCCCCGCCCCTGTGTATTTTCCACCTGTGACAGTGACCCCAGGCCTTTGGTGGCACAGCCACAGCCAAGTTTTCTCTGCTTGGTCCTCCTGTGCATCTTGGTGTGGGGGGAGGGCCTTGCTCGCTAGTGAGGGGCCCTAGGGAAGGAAAGTCACGCTAAACTGTGCAGCATGGCTCCTGCACCACCCATCACCGTTCCCTATCACACACACTTATTTCTAGTGGGAAGCTTGATTCTGGAAAAAGCAATGGCCAGTTTCCTCCATTATTACTCTCCTTGCCTAAGCAAAAGAAAGTGGATGGCAAGTCCTGTGGGCCCATCTTGAGAGGCCCCCGTCCTGGACTGCACTCAGCATGAGACAGGCCATATTCAGACACATGATCCAAAGGAGAAAGTACGAGGGGCCTCCAGCTAGCAAATGAGCTAGCAGACAGTCATGTAAGCTTCCTTCAACTACATAAGCACACAGACTGCAGACAGGTGAATCTCCAACTCCCACACTGTCGGTAGAAGAGCAGTTTTGATGAGACGGGACGTAGGCGCTCACTTACTCACTACCTGATGAAGATGGAGACCGAGTGATTCAGGGAGGAGAAACTTCCCAGGCTCCCAAACAGACAGCTGTTTGTATCAGGGTCTCCACCTGGCTGGTACTCTAGCTCCAGACTTGTCATACAGCACCACACACCTTCTAGAAAAGACCACCCGGCCTCTCCAGTGGCCTCCCAAGTCCCCTGGGTGCCCGGCCCATGGCACAGTGGGGAAGACTCGGGGCAGAGGGTACAGAGGAACAAATGGCAGTGTGATCTCCGAGGGGCCCAAGCCCTTCTGAAAACATCCCGCCAGGACAGCAGACCCAAGGCCCCTCAACTCTGGTGGCAGGTATTTAACAGTTCTGCTAAAGCGATCAATAACTTTTGTGGTGGATACATGGTATAGGAAGGAAGAGCTCAGCCACCTGCCAAGCACCTATAAACCAAAACCAAGAGTTGCCTTGATTCTCCTTAGGCAGGTCTTCCAGCCAAGGAAGGAGACAGGGGGAGAGACAGACACAGACAGACAGACAGACAGCAACACCAACCTGGAAGCAGTGAGTGAGGGCCCTGCAAAGCCAACGCAACAGCAAAGGAAAGCTCACAACCGATGGCTGGATGTCACATATGGCTGAAACGCAGAAATACTGTCAACTGCAACTTAGTGTTAATACTGTTGCCGGCCAGGCCGGAAGTGTAAGGTAGAGAATACCTTAGGCTCCAAGGCTGTCCGTTTGGGATGAACTAGGCTGTGTCTGCAGCGTACACTCTGAAAAAAAAGCACAGCTAAGGAGCTCACATGGACAGGAAGTACCCGAATCTGAAGACAAGAGCAAATGAACATAAAAATCCTTACTGGAACCACAGAACTCACTGAATGAGGGCCACCCATTTACGCTTCTCCATCCTAACACCCTATCACCTGGCAATAAGTTAGACAGACAGCTCCACTTGCACAAACCTACAGAACAATCTGGATGCCTGTGTGAGGTGCTACTCCAGTTCCAGCACAGCTAGCCTGACTTTCCACTAGTGGTATTTTGGCAAAAATGTCAAAAGAGGCAATCAAAGACAGGACAGGTCGTGGGTTTCTCCCTGGGAAGGTCAGCCCTCCCTTTCCCTCCCCCACCCGACCCCCAACTCATGGGAAAAAAATAAAGACTGCAGTAGTAGCATCGGCGTGCGCTGCCAGTCCACCTGGGGCCTTAATTGTTGCCTTCTCCACCGTCGTCGTCTTGCTGATCGCTTGTCCAGAGCGTTAGGTTGTCACGGAGAAGCTGCATGATGAGGGTGGAGTCCTTGTAGGAGTCCTCGTTCAGCGTGTCGAGCTCGGCGATGGCGTCATCGAAGGCGGTCTTGGCCAAGTGGCACGCTTGCTCAGGGGCGTTCTGGATCTCGTAGTAGAAAACGGAGTAGTTCAGAGCCAGGCCCAATCGGATGGGGTGAGTGGGCTGCATGTGCTCCTTGCTGATCTCATGGGCCTCGCTGTAGGCCTTCTCTGACGACTCCACCACTGTCGCCCTCTTCTCACCAGTGGCTACTTCGGCCAGGTAGCGGTAATAGTCCCCTTTCATCTTCAGGTAGAACACTTTGCTCTCGTACTGGGTCTCGCTGCAGTTCTTGATCAGGTAGCTATCCAGCAGGCTCAGCACATCCTGACACACAGCCTCCAGCTCCTTCTCGATCTTCTCGCGGTAGGCACGCACCATCTCTATCTTCTTCTCATTGCCATCTGCAGACGTCTTCTGCTCGATGCTGCTGATTACCCTCCAAGAGGAGCGGCGCGCCCCAACCACATTCTTGTAGGCCACGGAGAGGAGGTTTCGTTCTTCATTGGACAGTGGCTCGTTCAGTTCCGTCACCTGCAGGAGAGGACAACTTGTTACAGCACTGATGACGTCATGGCCCAACCACAGATCTATGACAACACGCAACACATCTACCAGATGATCCAAGGGATTCACAGGCAGAAAGAGAAGCTTGGTGTGGGTGGAACAGCCATGGGGAAAATGCATCAAGTCCAGTCTTAGATGACACATTGCCAAGTCAACATTTTTTCGGGGGGGGGGGTGAGGAATGTTGTGGGACTAGTGCAGTGTTTTAGGAACTTGGGGAGACAATAAGCAATACATAAGAGAGGTGAACAGATTGCGTGTTTGTGCTTGTGCTGATACTGGGGCTTAAACTCAAGGCCTCAAGCTCTTGCTTAACGATCTGCTCAAGGCTGGAGCTCTACACTTGAGCCCTGCACCCTTTTCTTACTGCGGACTGAGCCCAGAAAATCCTGAACTATCACCTAAGTATACCCCAGCACTGTGGTCCTCTATAAGGGGACCAGGGACCGAGGACAATAGCATGAAACTGGTAGTAGCCACTAATTTAAAGGTTACATACATGGAGATAGTTACACCAGAACCAAAACAAATCAGTTTTCTGCTTGTTACAAGCAATGTATTTAAAGAATTCTTTGCTTGGGCTGGAAAGGCTTAGTGGTAGTGTGCTCGCCTAGCATGCATGAATCCATGGGTTCCATTCCTCAATACCACATAAGCAGAAAAAGCCAGACATGGTACTGTGGCTCAAGTGGTAGTGCGCTAGCCTTGAGCAACAGAAGGTCAGGGACAGTGCCCAGGCCTTGAGTTCAAACCCCTGGTCTGGCACACACTAAAAAAAAACTTTGCTCTTTACTCAATATCCAGAATATTAGAACATTTACAAGATTATCTCTTAAACTGGCCAGTTGTGGTGAGCTAACCTTTTCCTCAGCTTCAAAACCAGGGACAGGAGAGTGAAGGAATTGCATCAGCACCTACGGGGAAAGGGTGTCTGCCCAGCCCTCTGCAAGCACCTGCTAGAAATGCCACTGGGGATGAGTGGCGATGCTCCTCCAGGGTCCAGTTCTCTGTGAAGCCACTGTGGCTCACTCCTCAGACCACACTGGCCCTGCCACCCCCACAGGACAAGGGGTGCCCACATCCAGGGTCTGCGAGCAAGCCTTCCTTTTCTCTGGTTCCTGTTTGTCAAGCAGATTTCTGCCCCTTCCATGAGATTCTGCGGAGACCAACCCTGATAGTCTCTTGACCTGGTACTGAGCAACAGCAGAAGGCATGCTAGGTATATGCTTCCTTCTCCCCACAGGGCTGTCTTACGTTACGGTCCCCTAGCTCATCTTCCTGTATTGCGTACCTCTTCTCTATTTCACCATCTTCTCTGGCCTGGCTGGCCCTCCCTGAGCTACCTCACACCTCTGCCCACCATGAGCCTGAGCCATGAGCACCAGACAGCAAAGGCCAGGGCTAAGGGCCCTGCATGCCCCTTGGCCCCAGCAGCACACCCTAAAGTGGGCCTGCAGTGCCAAGAGAAGTTTGCATGCCTGCAGCCACAAATATCAAGTTCTGGCCTTTCCCCTAAATCCCGCTGGACATATTCCAAGAGCCAGAGGCTATTTAAAGCCCCAGTGACCTCAACAATGCACTATACCAGGTCTCCTCTTGCGGAGGAGGAAGAGGAAGAGAAGAGGCAGCGGCGAGCTGGGCTCGAGTCCGGAGGCTGCAGCTGGGATACAGACATTATGAAACAACACCATCATCTTTAGACAGAGCACCTCAGCCACAGTTGGAACATACTTACATGTGCTCTACTGGAGAAAAACTAAGCTAGAGGGGAAAACCTTTTTTTTATTATTTTGTCAGTTGTGGGGCCTGGGCGCTGTCCCTCAGCTCTTCAGCTCAAGGCTAGTGCTCTACCACTTGAGCCACAGTGCCACTTCCATCTTTTTCTGTGTATGTGGTGCTGAGGAATGGAACCCAGGGCTTCAAGCATACAAGGCAAGCACTCTACCACTGAGCCACCTTCCTAGCCCTAGAGGGGAAAACCTTTAGTTTTAAAAGGTCCACTCAAAAGCAAGGAAGAGTTCCTTAAAACCTCAAACTAGAAGTTACACAACTCTCTTAGAGCTGGGCACTGGTGACTCACATTTGTAATCTTAGCTATTCAGGAGGCTGAGATCTCTAAGAATTGTGGTTCAAAGCCAGACCAGGCAGGAAAGTTCATGACTTTTTTTTTTTTTTTTTTGGTCGTGGGGCTTGAACGCTGGCCTGAGCGCTGTCCCTCAGCTCAAGGCTAGCACTCTACCACTTAAGCTACAGCGCCACTTCCAGTCTTCTGGTGGTTTACTGGAGGTAAGAGTTTCACGGACTTTCCTGCCCAGGCTGGCTTTAAACAGCCTCCTGAGAAGCTAGGATTATAGGTGTGAGCCACGGGCACCTCCCAATTAACCAGCAAAAGCCAGAAGTGGAACTGTGGCGTAGGTAGTAAGACTGCTAGCCTTAAGAGAAAAAGTTCAGTGACAGTGTCCAGTGCCCAAGCCCTGAGTTCAAGCCCAGGACCACCATCAAACACACACCTGCACACATGCATGCATTTAAAAAAAAAAGTCCTTTAGGTCGGAACTGTACTACAGCTTAAGTGGCAGAGGGTTTGCCTAGCCCCAGCACCAAAATAAGAAAACAATAAATAAAGCCCTTTGCTGTTGTTGTTGTTGAGGGGCTTGAACTCTGGGCCTGGGCAATGTCCCTCAGCTACTCAACTCAAGGCTAGCGCTCTACCACTTGAGCCAGAGCACCACTTCCGGCTTTCTGGTGGTTTATTGGAGGTAAGAGTTTCACAGGGCTGGGAAGGTGGCTCAGTGGTAGAGCACTTGCCATGCATGCATGAGACCCTGGGTTCGATTCCTCAGCACTACATAAGCAGGAAAAAAAAAAAAAAAAGCTGGAAGGGGCACTGTGGCTCAAGGGGTAGAGTGCTAGCCTTGAGCTGAAGAGCTGAGGGCCAGCGCCCAGGCCCAGAGTTCAGCTCTTCTTGCCTAAGCCGGCTTTGAATTGAGACTGCTGGCATCCAGCTGTTACTTACTTTCTGAAGAGAGTTCTTGCTTAGGCACAGGGCTCTGGTGGTTCATATCTGTAGTCCTAGCTACTCAGGAGGCTGAAACCTGAGGATCATGGTTTAAACCCAGCACAGGCTTAAGAAAGTCTTTAAGATTTTTTTTTTTTTGGGTCCGGTTGTGGGGTCTGAACTCTGGGCCTGGGCGCTGTCCCTCAGCTCTTCAGCTCAAAGCTAGCACTCTACCACTTGAACCACAGCGCCACTTGCGGCTTTTTTCTTTTTGCTTATGTGGTGCTGAGGAATCGAACCCAGGGCCTCAGGCATACAAGGCAAGCGCTCTACCACTGAGCCACCTTCCCAGCCCCAGTCTGTAAGATTTTTATCTCCAATTAGTCACAAAAAGGCTAGAAGTGGAACTGGCTCAAATGGTAGGGGGCCAGCCTCGTGTGAAAAAGCCAAGAAAGAAAGAACTGGAGGCCCTGAGTTCCATCCTCCACAAAGGGGAAATAAGTCTCCCCTTTCTCTGTTCCTACTAGCTTAAGTTTAAGTATCTAGTAACTAAAAGATCTCAAATAAAAAAAGGATTGAAAAATCTGCAATTCTCACCAATTTCTTTTTTTGGGGGTTGGTTCTAGGGCTTGAACTCAGGGCCTGGGCTCTATCTTTGAGCCTCTTTGGGCTCAAGGCTAGCGCTCTGAGACCACTTAAGCCACAGTAACATTTCTGGTTTTGAGTGGTTAACTGGAGATAAAGAGACTTTTCTGCCTGGGCTGGCTCATGATCATCAAATCTCATCCTCCTGAGTTGCTCCCATTTTAGGCATGAGCCACTAGCACGGCCTCACTAATTTCAAAAGTAACACTCTAAATCCCAGCTACTAAGGAGTAAGGTATTAATTATGTCAAGTGCTCTTCTCTAAAAAAAAATCTTTCCTACCTTAGTAACATTAAGATTCTTAGAAAGCTTCTTAGGTGACTTTCTAACCTTGAGGCTTGGAATCAGGTCATTTACAATTTCCTCAATTTTACCATCTTCAAATGCAATGAATGCACTATTTAGCTTTTAAACTTTTTTTTTTCTTTAGATCCAGGTTCTGTGTCCAAGTTGTGGTATCCAGGCTGGCTTTAACTCCTGGTCCTCCTCCTACTTCATCTTCTGAATGCTAAGATTACAGGAATGGCTCACGCCTGTAATCCTAGCTACTCAGGAGGCTGAGATCTGAGGATCATGGTCCAAAGCCAGCATGGGCAGCAAACTTTGCGAGACTTTTATCTCCAATAAACCACTAGAAAACTGGAAGTGGTGCTGTAGGGAAATCGCTCAGGTCGAGTTCAAGCCCCACAACCACCACACCACCACCACCAACAACGATTACAGGAATGTACCATCACACCTAAATACTGAAAATAACTCAATTTAACAAGAGTTAATTTAACTTTACTTATGTGTGTGTGTGTGCGTGCGTGCGTGCGCTGGTCCTGGGGCTTGAAATCAAGGCCTAGGCTCTGTCCCTGAGGTTTTTGCTCAAGACCAGCACTCTACTACTTGAGTAACTTCTTGCCTTTCCCCCCCCCTTTGGAGTTAACTGGAGATGAGTCTTTCTTGTCCAAGATGGCTTTGAACCTTGTTCCTCAAATCTCAGCCTCCTGAGTAGCTAGGATTACAGGCAAGAGCCACTGGCAACTAGCCAGAGAGGGTGTTTTTTGGTTGTTGTTTATTTCTTGGTCATGGGGCTTGAACTCTGGGCCTGAGCGCTGTCCCACAACTCTTCAACTCACAAGGTGAGCACTCTACCACTTGAGCTGTATCGCCACTTCTGGTTTTGTTTTTTTTTAAAATTATTGGAGATAAGAGTTTCAAGGACTTTTCTGTCTAGGCTGGCTTTGAACCAAGATCCTCAGATCTCAGCCTCCTGAGTAGCTAGGATTACAGGCATGAGCCCAGCCAGAGAGGTATTTTTAAAGGTAGCAACATTGCAGAAACTTAGAAAGTAACAGTTTACCCAGGCACCAGTGGCTAATGTCCTAATCCATAGTATGTTTAGGACAAAGCTCAAAGTCTGAGACAGAAATTTGAGATTTCCTTTTTTTTTTTTCGGTTGGTGGTGGGGCCTGAACTCTGGGTCTGGGCACTGCCCCTCAGCAATTCAGCTCAAGGGTAGCACTCCAACACTTGATCCACAGCACCATTTCTAGCTTTTTCTGCTTATGTGGTGCTGAGGAATCGAACCCAGGGCTTCATGCATGCAAGGCAAGCACTCTACCACTGAGCCACCTTCCCAGCCCCCAACTTGAGATTTCTTAACAGTGACTAAGTCTGACATAGTCTGACATTCTCAACTGCCCTACAAAAGTGGTTGCTTACACTTGCATTACAGGTGTGACTCAGAAAAGGAACTTTTCCCCGTCACACCACACACACACACACACACACCACTCTAATGGCTTTCAACTTTTTTTTCTCTCTCTCTTTTGGCAGTACTAAGTTTTATTTTTTGCTGGTCATGGGGCTTGAACTTTGGGCATGGGCGCTGTTCCTCAGCTCTTCAGCTCACATTCTACCACTTGAGGCACAGCGCCACTTCTGGTTTTTCTGGTGGTTTACTGGAACTAAGAATCTCACTGAAGTTTCCTGCCCAGGCTGGCTTTGAACCTTGATCCTCA
Source organism: Dipodomys ordii (assembly GCF_000151885.1). Taxonomy (NCBI): domain Eukaryota; kingdom Metazoa; phylum Chordata; class Mammalia; order Rodentia; family Heteromyidae; genus Dipodomys; species Dipodomys ordii. The sequence continues at coordinate 2,014,421 of NW_012267359.1, forward strand.
GATCTCAGCATCCTGAGTAGCTAGGATTACAGGCCTAAACCACCAGCGCCTGGCTAAGTACTGGGTTTTGAACTCAGGGTGTCTTGCTTCCTAGATAAAGCTCTACCACCTGGGCCATGCCCCCGCCCCCCAGCTCTATGGCTTTAAATCTTGTGCCTTCTCCCAAGCCAAAAGTCTCTGATATGATAGGTGCTGCCACATACCAGAGAAAGTGTCTCTAATATATGTCTTCTAAGAAGTTATAAGCTCAACTATAAACAAGTTATAGTGGCATATACCTTTAATTTCAGCCCTCATACTATTTTTCTCACCTCACTCCCTCCTGTCTCTGTCTCAGTGCTAGGGATCAAACCTCAGCCTTGATCATGCTAAGCAACCCCTCTACCACTGAACTGAATCCTTTGCTAAGAGTGGACATTTTAGAGAACATACAGAAAAATGCCTGATGTCCTTCATTGTAAATACTGATTGTTCTATCAGACAGCTATGTAGCCCAGGTTGGACTTGAACTTACAAATCCCCTGCCTCCACGTGCTGAGCACTGGGATTGCAGGCGTGTGCAGCCACACCTGGCTTGGGAAGCACAAGAGGACAACAAGGGCCATTACAATAATCACAAATGCTTTTAAACCCATGAACCTGCACTCTGCGCTGTAGAATGGACTCACTCCACTATTTGTTGTCTTAAATGCCTTAAATGGCTCACAGCACAGCAATAACACAGAAGCCTACTTACTACTAAAGAATTGTGTATTGCTGCGTATTTCTAAAAGAGTCTGCAAGCAGACTGGCTAGGAGGAGGCTGAGTTGTTAAGGCTGAACGAACTGGTACGGTACGGACAGAAGCCGATCAAGCAAAGCTCTCCACAATTCACAGCTCACACCTGACAAGAAGCAGTACACATATAGTGTTCCTTTTTCTCTCCCAGCACTGGGATTTGAACTCAAGGCTTCCTTCCCACTTGCTAGGCAGTCTTGACCACTTGAGCCATACTTCCAAGCCCTTTTTGCTCTGGTTACTTTATAAGGGATCCACGCCTGGGTCATGACACTGGTGCCAGTCTAGGAACTTTAAATCAGGCCCTGGGCACTGTCCCTGAGCTTCTTCACTCAAGGCAGTGTTCTAACACTTGAGCCACAGCTCCATTTCCAGCATTTTGCTGGTTAATTAGAGGTTAAGTCTCACATTTTCCTGTCCCGACTGGCTTTGAACCTTGATTCTCAAGAGATCAGCCTCCCTGAGTAGCTAGGATTACAGGTGTGAGCCACTCTTATCATCCATGTCTCTGGGTTTCCCGAGCAGCTTCACTGTGCCCACCCTATACTGTGTACCTCTGCTCTCTTACTCCACCCATCAGAGCTTGAGTCACCAGTGACTCACCCTGCTACTGTAAGGTACTGCTCAATGTCGAATGACAGCAATTAATGGGCGGATATACATAGCCCACACTGTTTGCAGAAATGGTCCTAATAATCCCTCCCAACCCTGTATATACACTTCCTTCCTTTCCAGTGATTCTCAAGTTCATCCCATCAAGATGGTAGATCTTCCTCCACCTCTAGGAGGTGGGCCTAGCCAAGAACATCAGCTAAGGGAGCACTGGCAAGGAAAGGACAGAGGCCTGAAGGGTGCTTGTGCAGCCCAGGCTTGTGGCTGCAAATGCCCCTTCCTTACTCTCCCTCCCCCCCACATATACAGAAAGAAGCCAGGTTGAACCCTGAGGCTCAAACAGGCAGGTCCAGGGTAGCTTCTCAGCCAACCACAAAACCATGAGGATATGCTTGTTTAGAGTAGTCTGAGAACAGGAATGCAAACTGAAATACATTCCACTGCCCCAAGCTATAGCAACTTAAGGAAAAATATAGTCTTTAATTAAGACCTCAAAGCTGTGTCTACCCCACCAAGTTGTCTACTGTAGCACCTGTACCCAATGTGATGGATGAATTGCTAAATTCTGGGACCAAAGTACAGGACTTTCCTCTTTAAAGAAAAAGAAGGGCAGTTTACTTGTCTAGATTCCCCTATTGCTCCAGCTTGTCTTCTGTCTAAAAATCTTTCCTTTTCTGGAAAAAAAAAAAAGGTACTCAGGTTCCAATTCAGGACCTGGAATCTCCCCTCAGCATTTCTGCTCACAACTGGTGCATTCACCACTTGAGCCACACCTTGGGCTGCTGGAAGGATACTTCCCCACAGCCACGTTGACATCATAACCACCTTCAGGCCTTTCCAAGGCTACAGCACTTGCCATGGATTGTTCCTCTCTGTCTAGACATCTGGGCCCACTTCTCTTATCCCAAGGTTAGCCCCCAAATTAATGATACCTAATAGCTTAATAATATTGATTTTGACAACAACACCTTCTTTAGAGTCCTTTTTTTATTTAACTGTATTTTTTTAATTTTCTTTTTTGGTACTAGGTAGGGATTAAACCCAGTATGTTGCACTTTCTGCCCATGCTGGCTTTCAATTGTGATCCTCAGTTCTCAGCTTCCCGAATAGGTAGGATTACAGATATGAGCCACCAGCACCCTGCCCCCAGAATCTTTTTTTTTTTTTTTTTTGGCCACATGTTTCTCTTCAATAGCTGATTTTTTTTTTTTTTTTGGCCAGTCCTAGGCTTTAACTCAGGGCCTGGGCACTGTTCCTGAACTTTTACTCAAAGCAAGCACTCTACCACTTGAGCCACAGCACCACTTCCAGCCTTTTCTGTTTATGTGGGACTGAGAAATCAAACCCAGGGCTTCATGTATGCTAGCCAAGCACTCTACCACTAAGCCACATTCCCAGCCCTTCCAGAATCTTTTTTTTTTTTTTTGGTCAGTTGTGGGTCTTGAAACTCTGGGCCTGGGAGCTGTCTCTGAGTTCTTCAGCTCAAGGCAAGCGCTCTACCATTTGAGCCACAGTGCCACTTTTAGTTTTCTGGTGGTTAGAGGTAAGAGTCTCAAGGACTTTCCTGCCCAGGCTGGGTATGAACCACCACCAGTGCCTGGCTCCCTCTAGAATCTTTTAAAGAGAGGATCTCCCCATGTAGCCCAGGCTGGCCTTCTGCCTCAGCCTCGGAATTCAGGAATTACACATATTCACTACCATTCCCTGTTAGGAAACCCCCTTTGCTGCCTTGTGTCTGTGTAGAATTGTTTCTACTTGATTTTGTGGAATAAACACTCGCACAAACATTAACAATGCCTACCACATATCCATATTTTCCCCAATTTTGTGCTAACATCATTCCCCCTCCTGTCTGCCTAAATGCCCATAAACCACTCAACTGTCTACAAAATTACCATCCAAGATAGAAATACTAGCATCAGGGCTGGGAGGGAATGTGGCTTAATGGTAGAGTGCTTGCTAGCATGCATGAAGCCCTGAGTTCAATTCCCCAGTACCACATAAAACAAAAAAAAGCCAGAAGTGACACTGTGGCTTGATTGGCAGAGTGCTAGCCTTGATCAAAAGAAGCTCAGGGATAGTGCCCAAGCCAAGTTCAGTCCCCAACACTGGGGGAAAAAAAAATAAAAAATATAAAAAGGATGTCATACACTGGTGGCTCACGCCTGGAATCCTAGCTACTCAGGAGGCTGAGATCTGAGGATAGAGTTCCAAAGCCAGCCCGGGCAGGAAAGTCCGTGAGACCCTTATCTCCAATAAATTAGAAAACCGGAAGTGGTGCTGTGGCTCAAGCAGTAGAGAGCTTGCCTTGAGCTGAAGAGCACAGGGACAGCGTCCAAGCCCAGAGTTCAAGCCCCACAAATGACCAGAAAAAAAAAAAAAGGAACAAACATAGGACCTTAATAAAAATTTATTTTGCTTTATTTATACCTAGACTATCCATCAATCTCAAGGCCAACTGAAATTAATACATATACAGTAGTCAGAGAATAACATGCTTCTGTAAAGAATGTAATGTATATTAAAATTAATGAAGGCAGACCAATAACGCTGGGAATGGTAATTAACACCTATAACCCTATCAACAGGGAGTCTGATCAATTTAAGGGAAACCTGGGCTTCTCCCTTTTTGTTGTTTTTGTGGGGGTCCTGGGGCTTGAACTCAGAGCCTGGGGGCATTTTTCCCCCCTCAAAGCTATCATGCATTCTACCACTTGAACCACAGCCCTACTTCCAGTGGGTGTCCCCACCTCCCCCACCCCCCCGTAGTTTATGGGAGGTTAAGAGTCTCACAGGTTTTCCTGCCTGGGCTGGCGTTTCAAACCATGCTCCTCAGATCTCAGCCTCCTATGTAGCTAGGATTATCTGGAATGAGCCCACAGCAAGCTACAATTCCTTGAGCCTTAGGAAGAAAAATACCCTTTGAGCTCAAACTTTAGGTAAGCATTTTCATCTATAAACTGGTAAGAATAATAACTTTTGTTCCCTTTCCCATCCCCCCCACACCCCCTCTAATCCATATTTGTATAGCATAATGTGGGCTTTTTTTGGCCTGGATAAAAGCATGAGTCTTGCTGGTCACCCATGCCTATAATCCTGGCTATTCAGGAGGCTGAGATGTGAGGATCCTGGTTTGAAGCCAGAACAGGCAGGAAAAATCCTAGAATCAAGTGGTAGACCTGCAGACCCTGAGCTCAAACTCTAGAACCATCACTACATAAAAAAAAAAAAAGCCAGAAGCAAGTGGCTCACCCCTAGAATCCTAGCTAGTCATGAAGCTGAGATCTGAGGATCATGATTTGAAGTTAGCCCAGGCAGGAAAGTCTATGTGACTTTTATCTCTAAATTAACCAGAAAACCACAAGTGGTCCTGTGGCTCATAGGGTTAGGGTGCTATAGCCTTGAGTGAAAAAGCTTAGGGACAGCATCTAGGCCCCGAGTTGAAGCTCCACAATCAACAACAAAAAAAGCCAAAACTTCCCATGAATGTATTCTACCACTGAGTTCCACATCCAGCCTAGTAGTGTCTAATTTAAGTCAATTTCAGTCAATGCAGGAATGCTTACCCAAACATACCACTAGTATCCTGAGGCTGGTCACACTCAACATATAGGCTTTATTTTTTTGTCAGTTGTAGGGCCTGAACTCTGGGCCTGGGCGCTGTCCCTCAGCTCAAGGCTCAAGGCTCACGCTCTACCACTTCAGCCACAGCCCCACTTCCAGCTTTTTATACTTATGTGTTGCTGAGGAATCAAACTCAGGGCCTCATGCATGCAAGGCAGCACTCTACCACTGAGCTACCTTCCCAGCCCCCCAGGCTGATTTTTTTTGTGTAGGTCATGTGTATGGGCACTGTCCCTTAGCTCTTCAGCTCAAGGCTAGCGCTCTACCACTTGAGCACAGCTCCACTTCTGGCTTCTTCTGTTTATGTGGTGCTGAGGAATCAAACCCAGGGCCTCACACATGTGAAGCAAGCGCTCTACCACTGAGCTACCTTCCCAGCCCCCCTCCCCCCGCTGAATTTTTACAGCACATATTATCATTACTAGTCTTTAGTATACATGTACATGTACACACACACACACTCTAAGTGAACAAATCTAAGACCAAATCCAAGAATATTGTAAATCCAAGAGATATTTCTAACTCATTAAGCTATAGCTATATAGGAAACTGAGGTTCGAAGCCAGCTGGAGCAGGAAGGTTCATGAGACTATGTCTAATTAATCAAAATTACATATAATAAAAACAATAAAAATAAAAAATAAGCAATTAATCAAAATTAGCTTGGAAGTGGAGCTGTAGTTCAAGTGGTAGCTCAGGGATAGTGCCCAGGCCCTGATTTCAATCCCCAGTACTGGCACACAAAAAAAGGTTTGGCGAGTAAGCCAACAGAAATATTTTGTGAAAAAATCTTAAATCAAATGTCAGTGTATGAAATTTACTGTATTGTTCTTCCTTCCTTCCTCAGTAGGTAGATCTAGTTGTTAGTCTATAGAACTGTCAAAATGAAGAAAAAATAAATTAGCAATTTGTTCAGCTGATATGGTTATTCACTGGAAATATCACAGGTTGGCTATGATTCTGTTGTTTTGCTACTGAGACATGGTCCAACCTGAGGCTGGCCTTGAACCCATGATCCTTCTGTCCCAACCATTTCATGCTGGGAACTGCAGGCTGTATGTACATCACCAGGTCCAACACCTAAACATTGGCAGAATGCTGCCCCATAGGTGTGGTACCACATCCACCCATTCACAACCCACCCAGGCTCCCATCCTCCTGGGAATACAGGCTGATGACACACAGCACTTGTATGTCAACTAAAGGCTGGCACTGCTCTTAAAGCCAAGGAAAGTAGCAAATTATCTGCCATCTGAATTAAATGCCTTCATTGGAAACTGCACCGTGAGGGTGCCAAATGTGAATGTAAAGAGATTTTGCTGGTATTGGAGCATCTGTGGTAAATAAGGGGAAATTTTAGGTAGACAAAAGGCCATCTTCCAAAATGGTAAATAATCCCAAAGGAGCCAGAAGAGCGAAAACTATGTAGACAGACTGCCAACTGTTGTGTGTTATGGAAGCTGGGGCACGAGGCTGATTAAACCCTCATCGTTGTTAAGTGTGCAGTTTCCATTAAAGCAAAGCATGGCAATGGTTCTTACCATGGAAGGGGGCGGGGAGAGAGAAAGCAAAAGGGAGGAAAAGAAGAGAGCCTGACTCAAACAGGCCATCTACATGTTCTCTGCTGCACCTTCTTTTCTTCCAAGTAGAAAGGGTGCTACTTATGGATTTATTGGAGGGTGTCAGTACTAGGGCTTGAACTCAACTCAGGGCTTTGTACTCTCACTTGGCTTTTTTGCTGCCTGCTGGCACTCTACCACGTGGGCCATACCTCCAGTCTGACATTTTGCTGGTTGGAAATAGAATGACATTTCTTCCTGGGCTGACTTCAAACTGCAGTCCTCTAGGTCTCAACATCCAAAATAGCTAGGTTGATTACTAAGCATGCGACACCAGACTAGTGCTACTGAAATTATAATGATCTATATACAATACTCAAATACTTCAAAACTTTTCTCCCCTAGGATCTCACCATGTAACACAAGGCTAGCCTCAAACTCAGGATCCTCTAGTCACAGCCTATGAAAGGCTGAGATTACAGGATAGGAGAGCCCTGACAGGTCCAGCTTTGGTTTGTGTTCAAATAATGCTAAGGGCGGAACCCAGGACCTTATAAATGGGAGGCAAGCACCTTACCATTGAGCCATGTCTATGGTCCCCTTTATTTATTTGTTTGCTTGTATGGAGGTTGAAATCAGAACCACATGCTCTGGCTCAGCTTTCTTGATCAGTGCTGGTGCTATGCCACCTGAGCCACACCTCTAGCCTAGCCTCTTGCTGGATAGCTGGAAATGATTGGAGTCTTGAGCTAGTCTAATAAACAGCCTCAAACCATGATCCCCAAGGTTCCAGCCTCCTCAGCTGGTATTACAGGTGTGAGTCATATTGAAAGCTGACTATATTTTTTTTTCTTGTACCAGTCTGGTGGCTTCAATTCAGGACCTGGGCTCTATTCCTGAGCTTTTACACTCAACATCAAAGTTGGAATTTCAGGCAAATAGCTTTAAAACATAGTTCTAGCTCTAAAAATAGCAGGAAGCTGGTAGCTTAAGCCTGTAATCCTACCTACTCAAGAGACTGAGATCTGAGGCTCACAGTTCAAGGTAATAATAGGCAGAAAAGTCCTTAAGATGCTTATTTCCAACTAACCAACAAAAAAGTCAGCAGTGGAGCTGTGGCTCAAGTGGCAGTATGCCAGCCTTGCATGAAAAAGCTAAGGGACAACTCATCCAGATTCTGAGTTCAAGCCTCAGGACTGGCACAATTTAAAAAAGAAAAATTAGTCAGGAACAGTGGTGTGTGTCTATACTTAGGTGGCTGAAAACAGGAGAATCCCTGAGTGTAGGACTTAGAGGCCAGTCAGGGCAACAGAATGAGATTCCAAATCCAAAAAGATGGAGGGGAGGAGAAGGTTTGAGGTATCACTCACTTGTACAACAGTGTTGGGCAGTGAGGTTCTGGGTTCAATCCTCAGCACCAAGTAAAAATTTAAGCCTTTTTCTTCATCCTTTAAATACTAACACCATAGGGACCTTTGCTTTTTAGATCTAGGATACTTAAAACATGGCAGCTCAGGTGTCATATCAATCATTCCTTTTAAGAAGCTGCAGAAATTCTAATGAGTGAAACTTGCCTTTTACAGCCCTCCTCGGGCTGCCTCTTGGCCACTTCTCAACTTCGTGGTAGTGCTGCAGCTGTTCCACACTAGGCAAGAGGGCATGAGCCCTCCTCAACTCTTCAGGGAGTGTTCAGAGGCCCTGTGTCACAAACAGGAGAGGAAAGCCGAGTATTCCCATCCCCCTGAACAGTGAAGCTGTTTTCTCTCCAAAGATGAAGAGGCCAAGAACAACGAGCTCAGTTGGGATTTTGTTTGTAACATTATATTAAAGTCTACAGTGAGGCACTAGTGGCTCACACCTGTCTGTAATCCTAGTGAGGATCCTAGTTCAAATTCAAAGCCAGGCTGGGCAAACAAATCCAAGACACTTGTTTCACTTTAACCAGTAAAATGGCAGAAGTAGAGGTGTGGCTCAAGTGGTAGAGTGCCAGCCTTGAGTGAAAAAGCAATGTACCAGGCCCTAAATTCAAGCCCCAGGATGGCACAAAATATTGGAATAATTTTTTTTAATGTTGCTAGGGGCCAGTGGCTTATGCTATAATCACAGCTACTTAGGACGCTGAGATCTAAAGATTGTGGTTCAAAGCCAGACAGTGCAGGAAAATCCATAAAAGTCTTATTTCCAATTAAGTACTAAGAGCTGAAAGTAGAACTGTGGCTCAAGTGGTAGAGTGCTCATCTTGAGCCAAAGAAACTCAAGGACAGTACAGTACCCAGCAGGTTTTCAGATACACGCGTACAACTGATACCTTGCAGGCAATTTGGCTTCCCAGCCACTAGCTCTTTAAAAAAGGAGAAAGTCATGTGTATGTTCTTTATGATCTACAATCTTCATTACTTCTACCAAATTATGGGGCCAGTTGGGCAAGGTAACACATACCTGTAATTCCAGCTCTCAGGAGTCTGAGGGCAAAAAGATATCAACTTAGAGGCAAGATAGGGCTACCAAAGCAAGACCCTGTCTTAAAAAAAAAAAAAAACACACACACACAAGATATGGTTCCATACACAATCAAGAAACAGCCAGACGACAGTGGCTCACGCCTGTAATCCTAGCTACTCAGGAGGCTGACATCTGAGGATCACAGTTCAAAGCCAGCCTGAGTAAGCAAAGTCCCTGTGAGATTCTTATGTCCAATTAACCACTCAAAACCCAGAAGTATAGCTGTGGCCCAAGTGGTAGAGGTCTAGCCTTGAGCACAAAGAGGCTCAAGGTTCAGTGCCCAGGTCCCAAGAGTTCAAGCCCCACAATCAGCCAAAAAAAAAAAAAGTGATACTGAAAATGGAATTTGGGGGATGGTAGGTAATATAATAGAAAAATTGTTAGGAGTCGTTTATAGAAATGAGTGTGTGACTCCCGCCTATAATCCTCCTCAGGAGGCTGAGATCTGAGGACTAAAAGTCCACAAGACTTATCTCCAATTAACGAAGAGCAAGCTGGAAGTGGAGTTGTGACTTAAAGGGCTAGAGCATTAGTCTTGATCAAAAGGACTTAGGGACAGTGCTCAGGCCCCAAGTTCAAGCCCCTTAACCAAAAAAAAAAAAAAGTAAGTGCGGTTTTTTTTCCCCTCTTGTCTTTAAAGGGGTCCTTCCCCCACCCCACCTCCCCATGGTACATGAAGTGTTGAAGGAATACAGATTTATCAGATGTTCTGCCAGATAGAAGGTTAGCTGGATAGAAGGCCAGGGTAGAATTCTCACTTTGTGCATGAGGATCACATTGGTGACCAAAACAAGGCACTTAATGCCCAACACTGGAGCTCCATCAGCTTTTAGTGCTATGCAAAACAGCTCTCTCTCCAAGAGCCAGGGAGGGACAATCACCACACATGGGGCTGCCTGGGGCTGAAAATGAGCAGCAAGAACACAGCAACATTTCTATAGTCTGTAAGAGTTAATGGTTTGTTCAGATTTCAGATCAATTGTTCTTATTTATTTGGGTGAGCATCATGTGGCTTTTAAGCTCTATGGCTCCCTAAATGGCAGTACAATACAAGCCTAGCTAATTTATGCTGAAAAGGTTCAGATGCTGGAAAACAAAGAGGAAGGGATAACCAATTACCACTGGTATGAGCTGTGCCGGGCACTTCCCAGACACATTCCTGAATTGGTAATCACATTCTGAAATGCAGCCAGTCATGGTCCAAGACCAGCACTACTAGTTTAAAATAGCATTTTCTTATTTTTTGAACTAGATTGAGGTGACAGCGACACACCAGAATGTACTAAACACCATTCAGTGGCCTGCTTGCAATCTGTTATGTGACACTGCTCAACAAAAGTCTTCTCCACTCTTATAACAGAATTTAGCTAAATAAATAAGGCTTCCCCAAATACTGAAGACAAAGAAGACCTACCAGCACTGTTAATGAGGATGTCCACTGCGTTTAACATCTTTTATCTAACATAATTCAAGACATGCATCGGAGAGTTTTTTTTTTTAATCAGAAATAACTGAATATCCATTTGGGCATTGTGATGGCTATCACCTGGAAAGTAACCCAAAGAGAACAATTCCAGACACTGGACAGGAATAATGGCTGGCAGGACTCCACCTGAGAGCTAAAGGCATCATTACTCCATTAGTGATAATGGCTATTGATCCAGCCTTCTAGAAGAGCTGGCAGGAGACATAGAATAAATACTGCAGATAGGAAAGTTTTACTGTCTATTGATGCCCTGAGTTTTGTTTATATACATAATTATGATGGCCATTTGCCACCCATACCCATGCCCCTACAACCCAGGTAGATTGCTTCAAGAAAACTAGTGATCTAGAACCTTCCCTCCCACCACATCAAGTACCATGGCTCAACTTAGAATACTCCCATCTCAGGAGGCTGTCCAAAGGACAAGACATTCAGTGGTAACCTTCCTTGCCAGAGGGAATTGGGCAATACCCCCAGAGGGGATGCTTGATACTACAGTCTCCAACACAATGTCTACCATTTCCCTCTACATACAAACACCTGTAAATTAGACCCATTAAGGGATTAATAACAACTACTGACAGAACAATTCTAAGCCTGTGATGCTATCTGATGTGATCCCATTTCATATTTTGGACAATGGTTATCAAGGGTAACTGACATCAGAAGAAAAATAACTGGGGGGAGGGGAGCTGGTACTAGGGCTTGAGCTGTTCTTTAGCTTTTTCACTGAAGGCTAGTGGCCTTTTGCTGGTTAAGTGGAAATAGGAATCTCACTGCCAGGGCTGGCTTCAAATTGTGATCCTCAAATCTCAAGTCTCCTTAGTAGCTAGGATTACAGGAATAAACCACTGACAAAAAAAAATTTTAAGTGTGAATAAAGGAGAACTAGTAATATTGTCTAACATGTAGGAAGCACCTGAGTATTTATGCTGTTAAGTCCAGAACTACCTAACATTTCTACCCTACTCACCACATAAAACTACTCTGCACATTCCAGCTCTGTCATTACCAGGATAATTACGATAAATGCAAATAAGTTTTAACTTTCCTATGAAGATGTCAGCCTTCCAAAAGAGCACAAGTGCTAAGACTGAACTTTTTTCTTTGTTTTTTTCAAGTCCTCCTTGATGACTTCTTAGAGGGAGGGTGGCTGAAAGATGTGACTTAAGTTGCACAGCACCTGCCTAGCAAGCCTGACACCCTAGGTTCAAACCCCTCCCCCCTCCCCACCAAGGATTGGATTTAGCTACTAGACTACACACCAGCCACATGACTTTTCTGAACTGGGTAGAAACAGCTGTGTAGTAGTTATCATTTTTTTAATGCACCTACTATGTTCCTTAATAAATACCCAACTATGCAAATAAGAAAAATAAGGGTTAAAAGTAGCTTGTTTCATGAACTAGGTTTGGTAAGAACTTTATCTTACAAACCACTCTTCCCTCCATAGTAAAGGAGCAAATGCCAAAAGACAGCCTTCCCAAATAGTGATATTAAGCATCTGGTAATGGATTCCTATTCCCTAACGATACTGGAAATGACCCAGAAGGAAGCCATCTTTTTCAAGGTTTTTATTAAAATCTGTCCAGTTAATTATTTGCAATCACCTATTATGTTCCACCCTTGCACTATGGGTAGAAGTATGTTCTTATTTAAAAATTATTTTATTCCATAATTTCCCAACTTCAAGAACAGGGCATGTCTGAAAATATGAAATTACCTTAGGAACTTTTGTTCAATTGAATTAGGCATACCTAGAGGTCACATGTTTGCATGTCTAAGGGTAAATGAAATCTCTATTTTTTGGACCAATTTTTTATCTGGTGGAAGAAGAGCTTTGTTTCACCTGACTTATCAGCTAATTTCTGCATTACCTTGGACAAATGCCATTTGCAAACTCCCTAGCAGCCCTTAGGTGCATTGCAGCCTCTGTGTCATTGTGTGTGACATCACTGGGCTGTTATGGGTATAGGTGCGAGGTCACTCGCTTTCCTGTGAAACTAGAAATATGGAAAAATTAATCTAAATAACACAAATTAAAAGCTATTTCCCACAGTGGATACCTAACTTAAGGTCCAACTTGTATCATTTCAGCATGAACACATGATAAAACAGCAACTGTAGCAGTAGTAGTATTCCCAATTCAGAACCAATTCTTTTTTTCTTTAATAAGAAAAAAAATGGCGGCTGGCTCAATTACAAAACCCTGCAAGAGCTAATATATTTAAGTATTAATCTGTAATATCTCTACTACTACATTTAGAGGATTTGACATGAAGGTACACATGCCAGCATTCACTTCACACTGGAAATGCATTTTTTAAATCTTTGTTACATAAGGCAGTAAGATCGATATTAAGATAATGGGAAGACTAAATTTTTACGTTTCATTTTATAATATTTGATTCTTCCCCTCTCCTCTAACACCTTATTAGATAGTGTTAGTAAGAAAATGGTGCAACACTAACTGGTAGAAATTTGCATCCCAGACAAAAAACGTGACAAGTGGAGATTAATCTTATCAGAAAGAGGATACATTCGCTTAAAATTTTTTAGAGCCTCAGATGTATCTAAACAACAAAAAAAATTCCCCCCCTTAAAGTAACTCCTCCCATCCTCCACCCAGTCTAGGCTCTCTGCAATATGACAAATGCAGAATCTTCTAGAACGACTTGATCCTGCCTCCCACCACCGCTTTTGTTTGCGATATCAGATCCGACGGAATACATATATTTTTTTCTTCAATTTAACAGGTATTTTCAGCAGACGCGTGCCTGAATTCTAAATAGAAACAGTATAAGTACAAATTGAACCAGACGGCTCACATTCACAGGCTTTATTTTAAAGGCAATACCTACCCTTTCTGATACAAAAAACATTTAAGGAAAATGGAGATGACATGTGGAGAGCGATCAATGAAAACGCCAGCGAGACAAATGTTCCCCTACCCTTCCTAAAAGCCAGAGGGACTAGGCTTTGGGGAATGGAGGAAAAAAAAAAAGAGGGGCCTTTTGTTAAGAAAAACGTGAGAGCAAGGTTTCGATTTTGCACTGATTTTCAAAGAGACTCTAGGTTATTTTTCCCTTCGGGGAGGTTCTTTAAAGATTCTGCCAGGGGAAGACAGTGGGGAGATGATGAAGGGTGGTGGGGTAGAAAACTGGGAGACCTGCTGAGTGAATGGGAAAGGCGCCGCCCAGACACCAGGGAGAGAAAGAGGAACCGCATCCATGCGGTCCCCCGCCCCCACGCCTGGGCTGGGAGGAGGGGAAGCGGGGCACAAAGGATGCGCACGGCCCCCGCTCGGGTCCCCGCTGGATCCGGAGACGCCGAGACCCCCGACCTCGCTCCCACCCGCAGACCCCGCCCCAGCCCGAGCCCGAGCCTCCCAGGCCGCCCCACCCGGCTCCGGGGACCTCGCGGAGAAGCCGCGTCACCACCCGGGACCCGGGCGCTAGCAGGGTCTTCCCCGGGGGGCCCCCTCGCCAAGAGAGATGGAACGGAGCCCCGATGAGCCTCCACCCCGCCCCGGGCCGTCCCCGCCCGGCCTGAAGGCCCGGGAGAGGCCAGGGCGCGGCGGGGGGAGGGGAGGAGACACTCACGTTCTTCATGGCCGCGGCCATGTCGTCGTAGCGCTCCGCCTGCTCGGCCAGCCGGGCTTTCTGCACCAGTTGCTCGCGGTCCACCATCTTCGTGGGCTGGATCGGGCCGGAGGAAGGAGACCTGGAGGACGGCTGCGGCGGGGCTGGAAGCCGTGTGCGGGAGCGACCGACTCACGAAGCGAGCTGCTGAGGCGGCGGCGGCGCAGAGGAGGTGGCGGGAGCTGCGACCGCGGGACCGGGCGCGAGGCGGCTGCGGCGGCTGTGCGTGCCGCGGGCGGACAACCCCCTGCGGTCCCGCCCACTCCGCGTGACGTCAGCGCCCCGCCCCGGCCCGCCCAGGGCTCGCCCGGCCCGCCCTGCCCGGGCTTCAGCTTCCGCACCCCAGTAGGCGCGGTTTGGAGGCGTTTTCTTCATGTCCCCTCCCCACACACTTCGCTCGCTGTTCTGCAACGCCCTTCTTTCTTCAACAGACCCTGGTTCTTTCGCCCAGCCGCTTCTTCCCTCCCCCACTCGTTTTCCCCCCACCTTTCCTGCCTGACCTCTGGCGTGTGGGCCCCTGGGAGTTGTAGTTCGTTTCGCCGCAGGTTGCCGCCTTGGGGAGACCAAGGACAAAGGGGCGGTCGAGACTACACTTCCCAGCGGGCGTGGCGCGCGGGCAGTGGAGGACCCAGCAGGGAAGGGGTCTAGCCTCGCCGCCACCGCCGCCGCCGGGAGCCTCAGTCAGGCGAGCGCGCTGCACCACCCCCCGCCCCCCCTTGGCCAGTGCTGATTCACCGCCCTGCCCCGCCCTGCCGCCTCCGGGCAGTGCCTAGCGGAGGGCCTTGGCTTTCAGTCCCGTACGGTTTCACCGACTCAATAGCAGGCCTAGCTGGGGAAACGACATCCACCACCATTTAGAGGGGTCCTGCCCAAGGATGGGTGAATTAAAGGCCCAAGCCCCAGAGGATTGGACACCCACCCCACCTCCGCACAACCGGGCTCCAGTTCCACACTGCGCCATGGTTTTCTCGGGTTTGGCTGTCGGCAGGCTGACCCGAGGCCCCTCCTTCCTCTACAGTGTAGCATACCAGAGTCAGTGCAATAGTAGAGGCACCTGTGCACACACCCCATAGATGATCAGGACATTTTATTTATTTCATCTATTCAGTTATCTGTTGGGTATTCTACTATGTTCCAATTACTGTTCTAAGCAGTGGGGTACAGCAGTAAGCAGAAAAGATAAATCATACTGCTTAAGAAAATAGGCATGGCAGCACATACAGGCCTGTATATTCATGAGACTGAAGCAAGAGGACGTTGAGTTCAAGGCCAGCTTGAGCAATGAGACAAAGGGAGGGAAAGAAGGAAGAAGGTTGCTGGAAGCATGGCTCAAGCTTTAGAGTGCCTTTGTAGCAAACCTGTGGCCCTGAGTTCAAACCAGTACTACAAAAGAAAAAACAGGCAAAATAAAATAAATTAGTGCAACCTAAAGAAATAAAAAGAAGCCGGGCGCCGGTGCCTCACGCCTGTAATCCTAGCTACTCGGGAGGCTGAGATCTGAGGATCGCGGTTCAAAGCCAGCCCAGGCAGGAGCATCCATGAGACTCTTATCTCCAATAAAAAATAAAAAACTAGAAAACCGGAAGTGGCGCTGTAGCTCAAGTGGTAGAGCGTTCGCCTTGAGCTGAAGAGCACAGGGACAGGGCCCAGGCCAAGTTCAAGCCCCACGACCGACAAATAAGTAAGTAAGTAAATAAATAAATAATAAATAGAAAATGAGCAAAATAAGAGATACTGGGAACCAGGCATCAGTGGCTCACACCTGTAATTCTAGGTACTCAGGGTTTGAAGCTAGCCTGGGTTGAAAAGTCTGTGAGACTTTTTTTTTTTTTTTTTGCCGGTCATGGGGCCTGAACTCTGGGCCTGGGTGCTGTCCCTCAGCTCTTCAGCTCAAGGCTAGGGCTCTACCACTGGAGCCACAGCACCACTTCTGGCTTTTTCTGTTTATGTGGTGCTGAGGAATCGAACCCAGGGCCTCATGCTTACAAGGCATGCACTCTACCACTGTGCTACCTTCCCAGCCCTGTCTGTGAGACTCTTGTCTCCAATAAACTACTCAGAAAAGGCCGGAAGTGGCTTGTGGTTCCAGAGATAGAGCACTACGGTTCAACAGAATAAACTCAGGGACAGGAGAAAGCCCAAGCCCAGAGTTCAAGCCCCAGGACTGGCAAAATAAATAAATATTTGTAAACAAGTATAGACAAATAAATATGTAAAGAATATGTAAGAGCAAAAGAGGCAAAAATAGGGGATATGGATGAGTACAAGAACCTAGAATGAGTTTCTGTGCGAGAACATTCTAGATTCTAAGTGTTCTATGCTAGAGGAACCCTGTCCTCAAGGTAATGCAAAATTGTTAAATATTTGTTTTATTTTTTTTTTATTGTAAAGGGATGTACAGAGGGGTGAATTGTTAAATGTTAAAACTTTTTTAAATTTCAAGGTAGGTAAGAAGAGGGCCTTGTAATATTTCCAACTGAGTCCTTAAAGGATTATGTATAATACAGAGAATTCATGAAATAAAGGAAGGAATGAATGAATGAGTTTTGGGGAAACTGCTCTGACAAGTATAGGAGATGAGCTGAGTGGGGAGAGAGCCTAGAAATAGTCCTCTTCTCCCCCTCCTGCAACACAGGATCTGGCCTGGACTCTTACCACACTACCCAGCAAAATGCAGTCCTGCTGGTGAAAAAACCCTCCCACTTCCTTCTGTTTCCTGCAGGTGGCTTCCCCAAGCCATTCCTTATTCCCCTTTCTTCCTCCCTACAAGCCAGAATCTTGTCTGTTGTGTTGTGGTGCTTTAGGAGTATACAGGAAGAAGTCCTTGTCTCCAAACATGTCAATGATACAGGCAGGCTCCAGGTGTTAAATCTGACAGTCTTCCTGGCACATTATAAGCCGTCTCTATGGTCTCCCCACCTCAGCTCCTTTCCCAACGAGTCTACTGTGCTTGAAAAAAAAAAATAATAGAGAGAAGGTCAAGGAAAATCTGCTTGAGAAAAGTAAAATAGACTCAAAGAAAAACATGTATCCGAGCCAAACCAGGATGTCATCTTCAATCTGTACATGGAGGCTTCCTTCCAATGGTACAGGGGAAAGCAGTCCCTGCCTTCTTCTTTTCCTTTGACTTCCGTGTGTGTTTGGGGGTGGTGGGGGTGGTACTGAACTCAGCTTAAAAGGAGCTCCTGGGGGCTGGGGAGGTGGCTCAGTGGTTGAGTGCTTGCCTTGCATGCATGAGGCCCTGGGTTCGATTCCCCAGCACCACATTAGCAAAAAGAAAAAAAGCCAGAAGTGGCGCTGTGGCTCAAGTGGTAGAGTGCTAGCCTTGAGCTAAAAGAGCTGAGGGACAGCACCCAGGCCCAGAGTTCAGGCCCCATGACCGGACCCAAAAAAAAAAAAGGAGCTCCTGTCCCTTTCTTAGTCAAGTCTAGCCACACCTCTACTTCTAGCTGTTTGCTGGTTAATTGGAGATGGGAGTCTCCTGTTTCAAACCAGGATCCTCAGATCTCAGCCTCCTGAATAGCTAGAACTACAGGCCAGGCATAAGCTACCAGTGCCAGCTCCCTTTGACATTCTAAGGCTTTGGGCTGCAAGCTGCAGGTTGCCCAGGAGACCTTCAGAAGGTTGCATCAGAAGCATGCGGGCATTTCACAAAGCAAATGGCATAACATCCTGGCTTCCAGCTTAACATCCTGGCATTGGGTTTCATTTCCTAACATGGATTCTCTGTGGCCTCTAGATCTGAGGACAAGCCCTGCCCTCCCTCAGGGTCTCAGTTTCTTGCCCGATAAAATGAGATGATAAACTATCAAAGAGCCAAGAGCTCCTCTAATGTGCTCTGTGTCACAGCTCTAGATGAAACAGTTCTTCTGAGCTGAAACTATTGCAGTTCTTTTTGTGTGTGCCAGTCTTGGGGCTTCGATTCAGGACTTGCACACTGTTTCTAAGCTTCTTATGCTCAAGGCTAGTACTGCCCTACCACTTGGGACACAGCTCCATTTCTGGCATTTTTAGTAGGGTATTTATTTATTTATTTTGGTCAGTGATAGGGCTTGAACACAGGGCCTGGGTGCTGTCCCTGAGCTTCTTTGCTCAAGCCTAGCGTTCTACCACTTTAAGCCACGGTGCCACTTCCAGTTTTCTGGTAGCTAATTGTAAATAAATATCTCATGGATTTTCCTGCCCCAGCTGGCTTTGAACCTCAATCCTCAGATCTTAGCCTCCTGAATAGCTAGAATTATTATAGGCATAAGCCATCAGTGCCTGGCTTGAATTCAGGTTTTTTTTGTTGTTGTTGTTTGTTTGTTTTACCAGTCCTGGCGCTTGAACTCTGGGCCTGGGCACTGTCCCTGAGCTTCACTTACTCAATCAAGGCTAGCACTCTACCACTTGAAACACAGTACCACTCCTGGCTTTTACTGTTTATGTGGTACTGAGGAATCAAACCCAGAGTTTCATGCATGCTAGGCAAACACTCTACCATTAAGCCACATTCCCAGCCCCTAGGCATTCATTTATTTATTTATTTATTATAAAAATTGAAGGACAAGCTGGTGGCTCGTGCTTGTAATCCTAGCTATTCAGGATGCTAAGATCTGAGGATCAAGGTGTGAAGCCAGGCTGGGCAGGAAAATCTGTGAGACTCTTATTTCCAAATAGCTACCAGAAAACCAGAAGTAGCACTGTGGCTCAAAGTGGTAGAGCACTAGCCTTGAGCAAAAACAACAAACAAACAAACAACTGGGCTGGGAAGGTGGCTTAGTGGTAGAGTGCTTGCCTTGTATGCATGAGGCCCTGGGTTTGATTCCTCAGCACCACATAAGCAGAAAAAGCTGGAGGTTGTGCTGTGCTCAAGTGGAAGAGTGCTAGCCTTGAGCTGAAGAGCTGAGGGTCAGCGCCCAGACCCAGAGTTCAGGCCCCAGAGCTGACAAAAAAAACCCTCTAACTAAATAAAAACTCAAAGACAGTGCCCAGACCCTGAATTCCAGCCCCAGGACAGGCAGAGAGGAAGGAAGGAAGGAAGGAAGGAAGGAAGGAAGGAGAAAGGGAGGGAGGGAGGAAGGGAGGGAGGGGAGGGGAGGGGAGGGAAAGAAAGAAGGAAAGAGAAAAGAAGGAAGGAAGGCTGAATTCAAACCCAGGCAGGCCTTCTGGACTCCAAGGAAGAAAGTCACCTTTTCTCTCCTGGCTTCAAGGCTTCACATCTCTTGACATGTACTCAGAGAAGGAAGGACCAACCAAACCTGGCATCAGGCCCCGCCACCCCCTCTCCAGGGCTGGAGGACATGACCTTTTAAGTGCATCCTCTCTGGCTGAGTTGGCAGACAAGCAGGCCAGCCAGGGACATGAGCGTCCTACTGTGTAATCATAAATCATCCCAGCCCCAGGTCCTGGCTGCTGGCTTCCTCCTGCAACTGGAAAACTCCTGTCCCTGCAGACAGCAGCAAGCATCTTTCCAAGCCAGGGGACACTTCCCTGGCACTGCCCTTCCAGGTTCCATGCTGGCCTGCAGTAAGAGGAGAGAACACCATGAATTCAGCAGGCAGGCATGGTGGCCCAGGCCAATGATCTCAGTACTCAGAAGGTTGAGGCAGGAGGACCTCAAATTCAAGTTCTACATGAGTTACATAGCAAGACCTTGTCGCAAAACAGAAAAAAGGGGCCTGGTGCCAGTGGCATACACCTATAATTATACACCTATACATCTCTAATCCTAGCTGCTCAGGAGATCTGAGGATCATGGTTTGAAGCCAGCCCAGGCAGTAAAGTCTGTGAGACTCTTATCTCCAATTAACCACCAGAAAACCAGAAGTGGAGCTGTGAATTAAGTAGTAGAGTGTCAGCTCTACAGCCAAAAAGCTCAGGGACAGCACCCAGATCCTGGATTCAAGCTCCAACATTGGTACTTGTACATGTGCATGCACACACGCAGATATTTTGAGAGACAATAGAACATATTCACATAACTTTTACTATACATATTATTAAATATTGCTCCATTTTATTATTTAAGTGTTTGTTTGTTTTTTGTTGGTTGTGGGGCTTGAACTCTGGGCCTCCTGGGCACTATCCCTCCACATTTCAGCTCAAGGTGTGTGCTTTACCACTTGAGCCACAGCACCGCTTCCTATTTGTTTTGTGGGTTGTTGGTTTGTTTTTTTTTTTTTTTTGGTCAGTCATGGGTCTTGAACTCTGGACCTGGGCGCTGTTCTTCAGCTCTTCAGCTCAAGGCTAGCGCTCTACCACTTGAGCCAAATTGCCACTTCTGGTTTTCTGAGTGGTTTATTGGAGATAAGAGTCTAATGGACTTTTTCCTGCCTGGCCTGGCTTTGAACCATGATCCTCAGATCTCAGCCTCCTGAATAGCTAGGATTACAGGCATGAGCCACTGGCACCTAGCTTATTTAAGTGTTTTTGAGATATGGTTTTGCCTCCCCCTCATGAGGGCTGGGATTATGGTGTACAGCACCATACTTACCCCTCCTCTTCCTCCTCCTCTTCTTCTTCTTCCTCCTCCTCCTCTTCTTCCTCTTCCTCCTCCTCCTCCTCCTTCTTTTTGCCATGATGGGGCTTGAACTTAAGGCCTGTGCATGGTCCCTGAGCTTTTTCCCTCAAGGCTAGTGCTATACCAGTTGAACCACAGCTCCACTTCTGATTTTCTGGTAGTTAACTGGAAATAAGAGTCTCACAAACTTTCCTGCTTGGGCTGGCTTCAAACCATGATCCTGAGATCTCAGCCTCCTCACTAGCCAGAATTACAGATGTGAGCCACTGGCTCCCAGATGTTCTGGGAGGATCTTTTCTAGAATAGAATTGCAGATCATTTAGAAGACTAAATGCGAGTTGCCAGTGGTGGAGTCTGAGAATCAATGGTTTTTTAAAGCTCTCAGGGAGGGAGGGAGGGACGATTGCTGAAGGAGCCTAGTAGGCTAGGTGACTAAAAAGGAAGTGGCTATGGAACCTTCTGGAACTGGCTAGAAGGGCTAGGGAAGCTGGCATCTGCTGGCTCTGGTCACTCTGCAGAGGCAGCCAGCACTAATGCTTCGAGAGAGTCTAAATCCTACTTGGTCGTATAATGGGAATTGGCTGACGCAGCAGGCAGGGCAGAGCCTGGTCTGACCAAGGAGAGAGGCCTGATCTCCTCAGTGCCAGCTCCCTACTCTAGGGGAGTGTGGGGAAAGACAAGGACAAGAAGTGCCCTCTTCCCTCAGGGCTTCGTGTATGCTAGGCAATCACTCTACCAATTAAGCCACATTCTCAACCCCAAGAAAATTATTACCATGCCCTTTTCTCCCTCCATGATGCCCAGGCATAATGAGAAGGGATAGATGATAAGAGAAGGGTGGCCAGGACACAGGAACTAAGTGAGCTCTTACCACCACCACTTTTTCTAAGAAATGGGTGTCCAAAGCTGGACATTGGTGGCTCATGGCTATAAGCCTAGCTATTCAGGAGGCTGAGACCTGAGAACCGTGGTTCAAAGCTACCCTGGGCAGGAAAGTTAGTGAGACTCTGGACATACACTAATTGTATCCAAGAGACACAATTAACCACCCAAAAGCCAGAAGTGAAGCTGTGGCTTAAGTGGTAGAGCACTAGCCTTGAACAAAAGAAGTTCAAGGATAGTGCACAGGCTCTGAATTCAAGCCCTAGGACTGGCACAAAAAGAAAGAAAAGAAAACAAGAAAGAAGACAGGCACTGGTGGCTTATGCCTGCAGTCCTAGCTACTCAAGGGTCTGAGATCTGAGGATTGTGGTTCAAAGCCAGCCTGGTAGGAAAGTCTGTGAGACTCTTATCTCCAATTAACTACTAAAATGCCAGAAGTGACACTGTGGTTCAAGTGGTAGAGTGCTACCCTTGAGCATAAAAGTTCAGAGACAGTGCCCAGGCCCTGGTTTAAACTCCCAAACTGGCATATTCTCTCTCTCTCTCTCTCTCCTTCCCTCCCCCCCTCTCTCCTTCCCTCACCCCTCTCTCTCTCTCTCTCTCTCTCTCTCTCTCTCACACACACACACACAAGACATGGGAGAAACAGGAGTCCCTGTGTCCAAGGGACCACAAAAGGACATGGCTCCCCCGCTTTCACTATATTTGATGTCAGTATAACTTGTGGAGGAGATGAGGGAAAAACAAGTCGTTTGAGGATTCAGGTGGACCTGTTGCAACAATGAGAAGTACAA
>NW_012267359.1:2038572-2041451 GCF_000151885.1 Dipodomys ordii
GTGGCTCATGCCTGTAATCCTAGCTACTCAGGAGGCTGAGATTTGAGGATCGAGGTTCAAAGCCAGCCCAGGCAGGAAACTCTGTGAGACTCTTAGCTCCAATTAATCACCAGAAAACTAGAAATGGCACGGAGGAGGAAGAGGAGAAAGAGGAGGAGGAAGAAGAAGAAGAGGAAGGGGAGGAGGAGGAGGAGGAAGAGGAAGAGGAAGAAGAAGAGGAAGTGGAAGAAGAAGAAGAAGAATCCAAAACATGCTGAGTGGTCTCCAGGTCTTTGATCACCATCCCAGGGCCTTAGCCCAGGCTAGATGTTTGGAGACCTTGAAGATCCTAGTATGTCCCTTGTAAGTCACTGGACTTCCTTTTTTATCCTCTGGACTCTCTGAGCTGAATTCTGAATTCTTTTTTGGGGGGAGATGGGTAGGTACTGGGGTTTGAACTCAGGGTCAATATTTGTTCAGCAGGCGCTCTGCCATTTGAGCATGCTCCTTTTTCCCTTATTGTTCAGGTAGGTTCTCCAAGCAGGCCTCTCAAACACTCCCATCTAGGCCCCTTGTGTAGCTAGGATCTACAGCTACATATCACGCTATGTGGTTTAATGATTGAAATGGGACCTCACCAACTTTTGCCCAGGTTGGCCTAGCTGAACCTTGATCCAAAATTCCAAATTATTTCATTGCTTTCCTCAGAACAGGAACCCTCTTCCTCCATTTTGACCTCAGCTATAAAAACCTTTAGATACTTTAAGTCTCCTTTCCTTCTTCCTGGACACCATACCCCTGTTAATGAGACCTGAGGCCAATACAAAAGTGCCAGAGTTTCAGGACATGCCACAAATCTGCTGAGCTGCTGTAACTCAGGATGTGATCTAACCAGACCCATCCTAGCCTGATGGTTCCACCTAACTTTCAGGTGGGTGTGGGCACCTACCGTCCCTAGGCCGAGGAGTGGGCACCCGGGTGGTCTCAGAGCCATCCTGTGGGGCTTGCAGTCCCAGGTCCTCTGGGCCTGGCTCATCAAAGAGAAAATGTCATTTGGAGGCCCCTCCTCCCATCCCCAGGGAAGCCTATTGCAGGGCTGGAAAAGACTCCATGGGACCCTAGAGAACCAGCCCACCTTGTGAGGAGAAATGAGGGTTGTACTAATTTGTCCCTGGGGATCAAAGGCAGGTCCCCCAGTGGCCAAGGCTTCCTAGGCATAATCCCTGAAATGAGGGTTTTCACGCATCCATCAAGGAACCAGAAGCATTTGACAGACTCTGAGCCCCGCTAGCTTCCCATTTCTTACTAGAACCTCAGCAGGAAGCAAGCGGCCCTGCCCTTCGCTCTCAGGTCTGGGCCCTCCCCAAGTCTGGGGGTCACCCGCCCCGCCGAGCCTTGCCGCAGGGTCCCCACCCTAGAGCCGCACCCTACTCTCCCACTGCGGAAAGAACGCCCTTCAAGCCCCACCCCAGCCGTGCAGCCGCTGAACACAGCGACCGCTGGCGGCTGCTTTCGGTCCAACACTCCCGCTGCAGTGCAGCAGAGCCCCGCCCACTCTCCAGATCTACGTCCACCTACCCGGCGGAGCGTGCTGACGCACAGCCCCGCCCATCTGTCATCAGGCCCCACCCCCTCCCCGCCCGCCTTTCCCAGGCCCGCCTACCCCGGGGCCCGCCGCAGCCTCACCTGCGCAGAGCGCCCCCGCGTCCTCGTGGTGACCGCAGTTGTGCTGGCCCCAGCCCAGGTGGAAGCAGTCGCTCAGGCGGGCCTCGGTGCCCGTGCAGCCCACGTTGTCCAGCAGCACTGGGCCACGGCCATAGCCGAAGTGACCGAGGCCGGTGGCGCCCAGCGCGGGCCCGCAGCCCGCCTCGCGGCAGGCCACACGCGCATCCGAGAAGTCCCAGTCATCGTCGCACACGGTGCCCCAGGCCCCGGCGTACAGCACCTCCACGCGGCCGCGGCACGGGCCTGGGCCGCCCACCAGCCGCAGCCGCCCGCCTGTGGGGCGCACATGCCCGGGGCCAGAGGGGCTGGGCTGGGGTGGCCTGCTCCCAGGTGGCGCCTGGGCCCCCCTGCCCACCCACCACCCTCTCTCTCCATGGAATCCCCCACTTACTTTTTTTCCCCGAGGCCCAGGCGGCTGTGGTCAGCAGTACCGTTTCCCCTGAAGGCTGGGCACCAACACGGGTAGCTGCAGAGAAGGGAAAATCTAGGTTGACTGAAGGTCACGAGGAGGTCATCCATCCTGTAGCGGGACCAGGGGATCTCTACTGGAGTACTTCTAACTGTTCCAGGCCTGTATCACACCTCAGCCTAATTCCTAATTCCTGGCATTATCCTAGTGTGCGTGCATCTTAACTTTTTCACTCAAGCCTGGCATTCTATCGCCTGGACCACACTTCCATTTCTGGCTGTCTGGTTGGTTAACTGGAGATAAGAAGTCTCATAAACTTTCTTCCCGAGGCTTTTTTTTTTCCCCCTTGGGCCTGAGTGCTGTGTCTGAGCTCTTCAGCTCAAGGCAAGCACTCTACTGCTTGAGCCACAGCACCACTTCTGATTTTCTAGTGGTTAATTGGAGATGAGTCTCATGGACTTTCCTGCCCGGACTGACTTCAGCCTCCTGAGTAGCTAGGATTATAGGCTTGAGCCACTGGCATGGGCAGCCCTAGTCTGTCTTTGAACTGTGATCCTCAGAGTTCAGTTTCCTGAGTAGCTATGATGATATGATGACAGGCCTGAACCACTCACACCATCTTCTGAAACAATTAAAAGTCTCAAGGGAGAAGGATTGGGATGGGGGGGAGGGGGGAGGCTGGGAAGGGATGGGAAGGGTAAACAAAGGAGGAGGCTGCAATGCTTGGTAAGAAATGTACGCATTATCCTGCCCATGCAATTGTAAC
>NW_012267359.1:2041501-2048766 GCF_000151885.1 Dipodomys ordii
AACAAAGGAGGAGGCTGCAATGCTTGGTAAGAAATGTATGCATTATCCTGCCCATGTAATTGTAACCCCTCTGTACAGTATGTTCACAAATAAAATAAAAATAAAAAATAAAATAAAAATAAAAAAAAGGACATGGCTCATTGTGTTCCATTCTGGCATCAAATAGCCCCCCAAAATCACAGAAAGACAGAAAAGAAGATCTTTCCATGGGTTAGGATGTCACTATTAACCTTGGCAAGTACAATTTTGGTGGTGGGGCTGCTTCAAGGTGGCAGCCTGTTAGGCAAAAAAATAAATAAATAAAAATGAGGAATGATTTGTTTGGGGTGTGGTAGTACATGCCTGTAATCTCAGCTAGGTTGGGAGGCTGGAGCAGGAAGATCCTACTCTGAAGCTGCACCCAGAAGAAGTATGAGGCCCCATCTGTCAAAACAAAAAAAAAAAAAAACTAAACCAAGGGCTGGGAAGGTGGCTCAGTGGTAGAGCGCTTGCCTTGCACGCTTGAGGCCCTGGGTTCGATACCTCAGCACTACATAAGCAAAAATGAAAAAAGCCGGAAGTGGCGCTGTGGCTCAAGTGGTAGAGCGCTAGCCTTGAGCTGAAGCGCTGAGGGACAGCGCCCAGGCCCAGAATTCAGGCCCTACGACTGGACCCCAAAACAAAACAAAAACAACAACAACAAAACTAAACCAAGAGAAGGCTGGTGGGTGATGGCTGGGGTGACGATAGGGGTGAGGGGGATACATGGCTCCATTCCAGTGATGGGGACCAGAGTATGAGGAAGGGTCGGTGAGATAAAAGGGTTGTGGCATGGGTATTGGGGTACATGGAAGGGAGGTTCCTGTGAAACTGTAGCTCTAAGAAATGGCAGCTGAAGTCAGCTGCTGAGTCATGGCAGGAGGAGGGGAAGAGGCCAGAAAATATGCTCACTCCTGCAGGAGCCTCCTGAGGAAGT
Organism: Dipodomys ordii; assembly: GCF_000151885.1. Lineage (NCBI taxonomy): Eukaryota > Metazoa > Chordata > Mammalia > Rodentia > Heteromyidae > Dipodomys > Dipodomys ordii. The sequence goes on from NW_012267359.1 coordinate 2,042,457, forward strand.
GGAGGAGAAGGCTGCCGGAGGACCGGACAGTGATCAGCAGGGCAGGGGGAGCCACAAGCTATGCCTCCTGCCACCCCACCCGCCCAGCTCTATGCGTGAGCCTAGAGAAGCTCAAGGTCAGCCCATCTCAAGGTCAGTGATGGCATATAGGAAGCCCAACAGAGGGATTGGCTAAGTGCTGGACCAGGTGGGGAGGGAGGAAGAGGTGAACAGAGATTGGAGAACTAGGGACACTGAAGAATAGGCAAGGGTGAGGGAGTGTGACCTGGCTGACATGGATATGAGATCCAATTCTGAGAAGATTCTCACTCTGAGAAGCTTTAGCAAAGGATGCTGTGTCCTGTGGTTTAAAACTGGTGACTCCTCCTGCCCCCTAAGTAAGGCAGGACCCTAAACATTATATTCAGAATGTTGGGCACCAGTGTTTATACCTGTAATTCTAGCTAATTAGGAGGCTGAGATCTGAGGAGGCTGAGATCTGAGGATCAAGGTTTGAAACCAGCTTGGGCAGGAAAGTCTGAGAGACTTCTTATCTCCAATGACCCAGCATAAAGCTGCTTCTTTGACATTTCTTTGTCCAGAGGCTCATGCAGGTGACTGAGGAACACCAGAGGTGGGGAGGGGGCAGTGGATTCTATTGGATGAGCTGAGGCTACTTTGGGGGACCAAACCTAATCAAAGAGAAGCAACAATGAGGGAGAGAGAGAAAGAGAGGGGGGAGAAGAGAAAGAGGGGAGGATGTGACAGAAGGACAGACAGGAAGACAGATTGCTTGAGAAGGAGACGGGGGAGAAGGTGCTGAGCATGCTGGCCACAAGCCAAGAGTCATTCCGGAAGCTGCTGGGCTGGCCCCAGTCATGACCAGATGAATGGCTGCTTTGGGAAGGCAGAGCCACCAGGCTTCCCTGGGCACAACCTGCCACGGAAAGCCCAACCCAGTGCATCTGTTTCCCCAAAGCTAGGCTGAAGATGCCCTCAAGGGCTCCTTCAAGGGCAATATAAAGGTGTAGCTAGGCCTGCTTTGAGGTACAGACTCCAGTTTTGTCTCACTAACTGGGTAGTTTAGCACCAACTAAACAAATTTAAAAAAAATTGGTGCTAGTACTGAGCCTTGAACTCAGGGCCTCACTATATTGCTCAGCTTTTTTGTTCAAGTCTGGTGCTCTAACACTTGGTTTATACCTCCACTTTTGGCCTTTTGTTAGTTAACTGGCAGTAAGAGTCCCTTGGATTTGTCTGCTCAGGTTAGCTTTGAATCCAATTCTCAGATCTCAGGCTCCTGAGTAGCTAGAATTATAGGCATGAGTCACCAGCATCCCACTTCTTGAAGCTTTTTTTTTTTTTTTTTTTTTGCCATTCCTGGGGTTTAAACTCTGGTCCTGAGTGCTGTTACTGAGCCCTTTTTGTTCAAAGTAGCACTCTACCACTTGAGCCACAGCTCTACTTCTGGCTTTTTCTGTGATTTATTGGAGATAAGAGTCTTACAACTTTCCTGCCTGGGCTAGCTTTAAACTGTGGTCCTCAGATCTCAGCCTCCTGAGTAGCTAGGATTACAGGCATGAGCCACTGGCACCTAACAAGATCTTGATTCTTATCTGCAAAATGGGAATGACCACCCCAATCCTCAGGAAGTCAGACCAGGGTTCATCTTTGCCATGGACCTAGGCAAGTTGAGGCTAAGGAGAACCTGGCTCAAGTGGTAGAGCAATTATCTTTCCAGTAAGAACTCTAAATTCTATCCTACTATTGTGAAAACTTGGAGGTAACAAATGACCCCTCCACCAGCCCCCTTTGGGGATACTTCAAAAATCTGGACAAGCAGTTGGGACTGAGAATGGGAGATAGTGAGAGTAGGCTGCGATTACAGCTCCCAAGGCTACCCAAGTGATAAAAGCCCTACCAATTAAAGAATTAAGGGCTGGACGCCAGGGGCTCATGCCTGTAATCCTAGCTGCTCAAGAGACTGAGATCTAAGAATTGCAGTTCAAAGCGAGTACGTGCAGGAAACTCTGTGAGACAAGTCTCCAATTAATCACCAAAAAGGTGAGAAAGGGATTGTATAGCTCAAGTGGTAGAGTGCTAGCCTTGAGCAAAAAAGTTGAAGGAAGGTGCCCAGGCCCTGGGTTCAAGCTTCAGTATTGTAGTGCATGCACGCTCATGTGCGCGCACACACACACACACACAACTTCAATTTCCTCACTTGCAAAGGAAGGACAATTTTCACTTTCCAAGGTGCCCAGATGAACCAATTTAAACCAATTTTCCAGCAAAGTCCCAGGCAAGCCCCACAGATGTATAAAGCTCAGCCACAGACGTGGGCTGTTACTAATAATACAGAGGCTGGACTCAAGCAGCTGCGGGCCCCCTTCTGCTTAGCCTGAATCAACTCCAATGTGGGCAGCAAGACTGTGGTGGGAAGGGAAACAAGTGAGGATTCAGGTCTGCTTCTAGCCCGGCACGGGAGGCTCAAGCCTGTAACCCTAGCTACTTGGGAAGCTGAGATCTGAGTATGGTGGTTCCAAGCCAGCCTAGGTAGGAAAGTCCATGAAACTCTTATGGCCAATAATCTCCCAAAGAAGTTGGAAGTGGAGCTGTGGCTCGAGTGGTACAGTGATATCCATTCTTCAGCTTTTTTTTTTTTTGCTGAAGGACAGCACCCAGGCCCAGAGTTTTAGTCTGTGAGCACACCCACAGATACACAGACACAGACACAGACACAGACACACACACACACACACACACACAGGTCTGCCTCCAGTTTAGGGTGGGTGACCTCGGCAGGTTGGTTCTTTTTCTGAGCATGAGTTTCTCCATCTGTCAGGGATAATAACCTTTGCTTGATTGACTGACAGGGTCAACTCTGAGGACCACACAGGCCCCATAATCGGCCTCTCCTGTTCCTGTTACTGAGGTGTCCATGCAGTTGGTGAAAACTCTCAGTGTAATAAGCACGTCTATGCGGGGCGGGAGTAGGAATAAGTCCGGCTTTTTTAGCGAATTAGCTTTGCAAATTTTATGAGGCCCTCTAAAAAACCAGAAGAGGTTCGGGCTCACTCCCGGGGGGAGAGGGAGTGGCTTTCACCTTTGGCCCCGCCCTACCCGCACTCTGCAGTTCTCTGTGATTGGCTTCGCTGGTTCGGAGGATGTCCTATCAGGAGGCTTCCTCGGAGATCGGGGTGTGGCTTCGATTCCCACGCGGAGGAAGCCGTACTTCCCCCATGTCCAGCCTGCGCCCAAGAGGTGACTCAGCAGGGGGGCGTGGCTCAAGTGGGCCAAAAGGACCGGCCACACCCAGGCCTGCAGGGGTCCGCTGGACCTTTGTGGTTGATGGCCCAATAGCGGGCTGAGGTGGGAGGGCCGAGGCCTGGTTATCCTTCTTTTCCTTCCTTCCTTCCTTCCTTCCTTCCTCCCTCCCTCCCTCCCCACCTCCCTTCCTCCTTTTCCTTGCTAATTTCTTCTCTTGGGGCTTGTACTCTGAGCCTGGGGACTGTCCCTGAACTTTTATGCTCAAGGTGAACACTCCCACTTGAACCACATGGCTCCACTTTCTGTTTTTTGGTGGTCAAATGGAGATGAGTCTCTTGGACTCTCCTCCCACCCATTCTGGCTTTGAATCAAGATCTTCAGATGTCAGTCTCCTGAATAGCTAGGATTACAGGCTGGGTGCTACTGGGCACTCAGCTCTTATTTTTAACTTATTCCTCTGTGTGTGTGTGTGTGTGTGTGTGTGTGTGTTGAAATTGAGCCCTCAGGCTTGAGTCTCACCCCCTAGTCCTTTTGCTTTTAGTTTTTCAGATAGGATCATGATACAAGTATGTCAGATGCCAGCCTAAGTCCTTGAACTTCCTACCTCTACTTCCTAGTAGCTGGGATTACATGTGTGTGCAACTCCACAGCACCTTTTTTTTTTTTTTGCTGGTCCTGGGGCTTGAGCCTCTTTGTGGTGAAGGCTAGCCCTCTACGAGTTGACCAGCAGCACCACTTCCAGCTTTTTTCTGAGTAGTTTATTGGAGATAAAAGAGTCTCATGAAGGGCTAGGAATGTGGCTTAGTGGTAGAGTGCTTGCCTAGCATGTATGATGCTCTGGGTTCCAGTCTTCAGTACCACACAAACAGAAGAAGTTGGAAGTAGTGCTATAGCTCAAGTGGTAGAGTACTAGCCTTGAGCAAAAGAAGCTCAGGGATAGCTCCCAGGCCCTGAGTTCAAGCCTCAGGATTGGGAAAAAAAAATAAAAATATAAATTAAAGAGTCTCATCTACTTTCCTGCCCGGGCTGGCTTTGAACTGCAATCCTCAGATCTTACCCTCCAGAGTAGCTAGCATGAGCCACCGGCCAGCCTTCGGATTTTTAAAGTAGTTGATAACACATCTTCTCTTGAAGGTCACCTCTGAACAATGCAAAGAACCTTGTATGTGAAGGCCTATTATGTGTGAGGTCCTGTGCACAAAACTGGGCACAATAGTACCTTCAAAGATAACCCCCCCATCCCCCTACCCCTGGGCTAGCAGAGGTGGGGGGGGAGGATACGGGCCAGATGGAGTCTCAAGTGCTAGCTGAGTGTGGTCATTTGGGAGAGAGGGGGAATTATAAGGCATGATGGGAGAACATGACCCAGGCCAGGAGGACTGGTTAGGTCAGTGAAGGCCTTGTAGAGGAAATGAAAGCTGAAACTTGAGGCTAAATAAGACAATTAAAGGGAAGGAGGAGAGGGAGATGTGTATTCCAGACAGACAGAACAGGGTGTGCAGAGGCCTGGGAAACAAGCCCAGACATTAGAGGAATTGAAAGTAGTTCAGCCTGGTTCTGTCCTGGCAGCCGGTGGCAAAGGAAGATGCTGAAGATGAAGATAGAACCAGACTGTATAGGACCTTTGTAAACTGAGCTAAGGAGTTGAGGATGAGCACTAGGGAGCCATGGCAGAGGTTAAGCGGGGGAGTGGCACCATCAGCTTTGTCAACAAAAAATTTATTGCTCCTATGGCATGGGGAATGGAATGGAGATAGAAATAGTCAAGGTAGGGGCTGGGAAGGTGGCTCAGTGGTAGATTGCTTGCCTTGCAAGCATGAGGCCCTGGGTTCGATTCCTCAGCACCACAGAAGCAGAAAAAGCCAGAAGTGGCGCTGTGGCCCAAGTGGTAGAGCGCTAACTTTGAGCTGAAGAGCTGAGGGACAGCACCTAGACCCAGAGTTCAGGCCCCACAACTGACAAAAAAAAAAAAAAGAAAAGAAAGAAAGAAAGCAAAAGAAAAAGTCAGAAAATTGGGGGTGAGGCGCTGATGGCTCATGCCTGAAATCCTAACTACTCAGGGAGCTGAGATCTGAGGATCATGGCTCAAATCCATCATAGGCAGGAAAATTTGTGAGACTCTTATCTGCAATTGACTAGGAAAAAGCCCTAAGTGGAGCTGTGGTTCAAAAAGTATAGTGACAGCTTTTTTTTTTGGGGGGGGGGGTCAGTCATGAGGCTTGAACTCAGAGCCTGGGCACTGTCCTGAGCTCTTTATGCTCAAGGCTAGTGCTTTACCACTTTGAGTCACAGTTACTCTTCCAATTTTCTGGTGGTTAGTTGGAGATAAGTGTCTCACAGACTTTCCTGCCTGGACTGGCTTTAAACCTCAATCCTCAAAGCTCAGCCTCCAGAGTAACTAGGATTACAGGCAGGAGCACCTGCCCTAGTGCCAACTATTTTGCTCAAGAGAGAGTGTTCAAGCCCTAAGTCCAAGCTCCCGGACCAGCACAGAAAAGAGAGAGAGAGACAGACAGACAGAGACAGACAGACAGACAGAGACAGAGAGAGAGAGAGACACAGAGAGACAGAGACAGAGAGAGGGGAAAGAAAGGAAAGAAAGAAGGAAATCAGCCATGCACTGGTGACTCATGCCTATAATCCTAGCTACTCAGGAGGCTGAGATCTGAGGATTGCAGTTTGAAGCCAGCCTGGGAAGGAAAATTTATGAGACTCTTATCTCCAATAAACTTTTCAAAAAAGGTCAGAAGTGGTACTGTGCCTCAGATGGTAAGAGTGTTAGCCTTGAGCAATAGAGGCTAAGGGGATAACATCCAGGTTCCGAGTTCAAGCCCCAGAACTTGCAAAAGAAAAGAAGAAACCAAAACACATCAAAGGGCTCTGCTTCACTGTCAAGCCTGTAATCCTAGCTATTCAGGAGCCTGAGATCTGAGGATTGGGGTTCAAAGCCAGCCCAGGCAAGAAAGTCCGTGAGACTCTTATCTCCAATAAACCACTCAGAAAACCAGAAGTGGTGCTGTGGCTCAAGTGCTAGAGCGTTAGCCTTGAGCTGAAGAGCTGAGGA
>NW_012267359.1:2055567-2083175 GCF_000151885.1 Dipodomys ordii
TGCATCCTCGTGGTGGCCACAGTTGTGCACGCCCCAGCCCAGGCTCAGGCAGGCAGCCAGGCGGGGCTCACCACCCTCGCAGTGCACGTTGTCCAGCAGGATGTGCCCCGTGCCGTAGCCGAAGAAGGCGTTGGTGGTGGCAGCCAAGGCCGCCCCGCAGCCCAGCTGGCGGCAGACCACGGCGGCATCCGGCAGTCCCCAGTCGTCATCACACACGGTGCCCCACAGGCCGCCGTGCAGGATCTCCACTCTTCCCTGGCATGGGCCGGCGCCCCCCACCAGGCGCACGCTGCCCTCCCCTGGTGAAGGCAGGCAGAGAGCAAGGGTCCGATCCCACCGGGATCTGCCACTCCAGCCTAGGTGCCTAGGCCATGCCCATGCATGCAGTTCTGTGCTCCAGGACTCAGAACTCGGGTGGGGTGGGGGCGGGGGCTGCTGATTGCCCCTCACCCACAGCTGAGCCTCCTCAGGCCAGGGGGAGGAGTATGGTTTGAGGGATCTCAAGGCTTCGACTGTGACACTTCTGCCTAAAACCAGCCCTCCTCACCCCAGCCCTGCCAGCCTAAAACCAGTTCGTGCCCCTGCTCTGCTTGCTCACTTACTTCTGCCCAATGAAAACCTTTCCCCTCCCTGAAGCCCTCCTTAATGTGTATGTGTGTATGTGTGAGGGGCGGGGGAGGAAAGGAGGGATGGAGTGTGAGAGTACTGGGGCTTGAACTCAGGGCCTGGGCACTATCCCTGAGCTTTTTCCTTCAAGGCTGGCACTCTACAACTTGAGCCACAACACCACTTTTTGCATTTTGGTGGTTAATTGGAGATAAGGGCCTCACAGACTTTCCTGGCTTTGATCAGATCTCAGATCTCAGCCTCCTGAGTCATTAGACTTGTAAGCATAAACCATCAGCACCAGGCTAAGTTCTCGTTCATGAAGGTTGGGATATTCTTTTCTTTGCTGGGTTCCTTTGCCTTAACTGTCCCTTAACTGTCCCTCAGTAAAAGGACCTTGCATTCCCCATTCTCCCATTGGATTTTTACCACCACCACCACACACTCACCTCACACACACCATCACACCTTGCTTACTCTGTCTAGCCTTCAATTTGTAATCTGTTCTCACCCGCTAAAGTGTGGGAGACTCATAAAAACCCAGGTAGTGTCACACACTACTCTTTCTTACCTTTCCCGTTCTGAGGAGCTGTAGTGGGCGTGCTACTGGTTAATGCCTTCCTCATTGGCGGCTGGGTGGACAAGAATTCTGAGGAGGAAGCAGGGTGGGAGGAAGGATACAGGATCTTTTGATTGATTCTCCGTCCTCTTCATGCAAATGAGGGGCGTGGTCACTTCTAAGGAGCCTGACTCCAGTGTCTCTCTTCACATGACTGGTCAAAGCCAAGAACCCAGAAGAACCCAGGGAGGAATATGATAGCAGAAAGGGCCACCCAAATCCTTTTTTGTTTTGTTTTGTTTTAGTGAGACAAGTTGTTGCTATGTAGCCCAAGCTGGCCTGAAACCTGAGACCTTCCTACTTTAGCCTCCAAAGAGCTGGGATTACAGGTATGCACCACCATACCTCGATTCTAAACTCTTTTTTTTTTTTTAATCAATTGTGGGGCTTGAACTCAGAGCCTGAGTGTGGTCCCTGAGTTTGTTTTTGCTCAAGGCTAGTGCTATACCTCGCTTCTAAACTCTTTTTTTTTAATCAATTGTGGGGCTTGAACTCAGAGCCTGAGTGTTGTCCCTGAGTTTGTTTTTGCTCAAGGCTAGTGCTGTACCTCTTTGAGCTATAGACCTCTAGTTTTTAGGTGGTAAATTGGAGAGAAGAGTCTCACTGGGCTGGTAATGTGGCTTAATTTTATAGTGCTTGCCTTGCATGCATGAAGCCCTGGGTTCCATTCCTCAGCACCACATAAGCAGAAAAAGCTGGAAGTGGTGCTGTGGCTTCAGTGATAGAGTGCTAGCCTTGAGCTGAAGAGCTGAGGGACAGCGCCCAGATCCAGAGTTCAGGCCCTATGACTGGCAAAAAAAAAAAAAAAGCCAAAAACTGGGGTGGGAATGTGGCTTAGAGGTAGAATGCTTGCCTAGCATTCATGAAGCCTTGGGTTCAATTCCTCAGTACAACATAAACAGAAAAAGTGACACTGTGGCTCAAATAGTAGAGTGCTAGCCTTGAGCACAAGAAAGTCAGGGACAGCTGGGCACCGGTGGCTCATACTTGTAATCCTAGCTACTCAGGAGGCTGAGATCTAAGGATCATGGTTCAAAGCCAGCCTGGGCATGAAAGACTGTGAGACTCTGTTTTTTTTTTTTGTCTGTTGTGGGGCTTGAACTCTGGGCCTGAGCACTGTCCCTCAGCTCTTCAGCTCAAGGCTAGCAATCTACCACTTGAGCCACAGTGTCACTTTCAGCTTTTTCTGTGTATGTGGTGCTGAGGAATCAAACCCAAGGCCTCATGCATGCTAGGCAAGCACTCTTACCACTGAGCCACCTTCCCACCGAGACTGTGAGACTCTTATCTCCAATAAACCACTAGAAAACCGGAAGTGGCGCTGTGGCTCAAGTGGTAGAGTACTCACCTTGAGCTGAAGAGCTGAGGGATAGCGCCCAAGACCAGAGTTCAAGCCCCATGACTAACAAAAATAAATAAATAAAAGAAAAGAAAAAGAAGCTGAGGGACAGTGCCCAGGCCCTGAGTTCAAGCCCCAGGACTGGCAAAAAAAAAAAAAAAAGAAAGGCAAAATCTCAGGCCCTGATCCAGACCTGTAGAATCAGAAACTCTAGGATGGAGATATGATTATGTTGTTATGAATGCTGCAAGCTTGAAAACTAGAACCACTTCTATGCCCAGAAACACATTTGGCCACTGTGACTACAACGATTTTTTTTTCTGGTTATTGGAGATGAGTCTTATAGACTCTTCTGTTTGGACTGTCCTTGAACCAAGATCCTCAGATCTCAGCCTCCTGAGTAGCTAGGATGACAGGCATGAGCCACCAGCGCCTGACTAGTTTTCTTTCTGTCCATGGTTGCACAATGAGCCAGAACAAGAAGCCAGGGGACCCAGCCTAGGCACTTCCCATTGGCACCAGCCAATGTAGTAGCTTCTAGCTCTGTCTTCATGGAACATGTTGAACACCAGGAAGTCCCTTCCTCTGTCTAGCCGACAGCCCTGATGCCTTATCCTAATGGGCCCCAGTCCTTGGCTCACCATCGCACAGGACGGCCACGTCTTCATAGTGGAAACAATTGTGGATGCCCCAGCCTCGGCTGCCACACTCGCTCAGCGCAGCTTCCTGCCCGCGGCACTCCACGTTGTCCAGAAGGATGGGGCCCCAGCCCTGGCCGAAGGCGAGGGGGCGAGGCACGGGCAGTGCCAGACCACAGCCCAGCTGACGGCACACCACATTGGCATCCACCACATCCCAATCGTCGTCGCAGACGCTGCCCCAAGAACCTCCATGCAGGACCTCCAGGCGCCCCCGACAGCGGCTCGGGCCCCCCACCAGCCTCAACTCTGCAAAGAGGGTCCAGCTGGCCACCAGCGGGGAGCAGGGGGCCCAAGCTACAGGGTGCCCACTATGCCAGGAACTTTGGGGTCCATCCCTCCGTGAGACTGGGAGGCTGGGAAATGCTAGACATAGAGGCATCTAGACTCTCTGGGAGCAGGTTAGTGCCCCAGGTCTTCTGCCTGAGGTTCTGAATACCTGGGGTAGGTGAGGTCAAGGAAGGGAGGCGTGGTACCTACCTGGAAAGGACAGTAGACTGGTCTGGAGGGCACTGGCTGAAACAGTGAGGAAGAGCATCCTCTGGCTGCCTGGCCCCCAGAACATGGTCTTCTCCCTTCTCCATCATCCCCACCTTGGTCCCTTCTTCTATCACTCTATCATTCCCCCCCTCTCCCTACTCTATCATCCCTGCCTTGGTCCCCTCCTCAATCTATCCCCTCCTTCTCCCCCATCCATTATTCCCACCCCTCTCCCTCCTCCATCATCCCCTCCTCCATCATCCCCTCCTCCATCATCCCCTCCTCCATCATCCCCTCCTCAGTCCCCTCCTCCATCATCCCCTCCTCCATCATCCCCTCCTCCATCATCCTCTTTCCCCAATCCTCCATCATCCCCTCCATCATCCCCTCCTCCATCATCCCTCCTCAGTCCCCTCCTCCATTATCCCCTCCTCCATCATCCCCTCCTCAGTCCCCTCCTCCATCATCCCCTCCATCATCCCCTCCTCCATCATCCCCTCCTCCATCATCCCCTCCTCTGCTCCTCCCTCCATCATCCTCTTTCCCCACTCCTCCATCATCCCCTCCTCTTGGACTCCTGCTTTTCCAAAGCCTTATCACCTCTTTCTGGGACTATTCCATTAGTCTCCACAGGCCACCCCCAAATATGCTTGCCTGAGATGTAGTCCTGCCCGTCTAACTCTATGGCTATGTCCCTTAAAGATTGTGGCAATCTCAACCACTGAGTTCTCTCCACAAAGCCTTCTAGTATCTTCTGACCAGCCTTATTTTGTTTATTCCTTGTGACTCTGAGGATGATCTCAGGGATTTGTGATCCTCCTGCCTCTGCCTCCCAAGGAGCCAGGATTACAGATAGGCAATACCACATCTGGCTTTCAGTCATCTAATGTCATTGATTCTCCCAGCTGCATTTCCAGCAGGGATGGTGAGCCCATCCCTTTCCCTCCTTCCCTGTTTCCAGTGACTGTTGACTGCCAGCTCTTAGTTGTTACCACTCGAGTGGTCCATGTCTCAAACTGAAGCTCTTTGTTTTTTGTTTTTTTTTTTGTCGGTCATGGGGCTTGAACTCTGGGCCTGGGCGCTGTCCCTCAGCTCTTCAGCTCAAGGCGAGCGCTCTACCACTTGAGCTACAGCGCCACTTCCAGTTTTCTAGTGGTTTATTGGAGATAGGAGTCTCACGGTCTTTCCTGCCCGGGCTGGCTTTGAACCGCGATTCTCAGATCTCAGCCTCCTGAGTAGCTAGGATTACAGGCGTGAGCCACTGGCGCCCGGCTCAAACTGAAGCTCTTTCTGAGCTGGAAAGACTGTCAGGATCCAGTTCATTCACACCCTCTCTCCTCCCCTGCCTCTGTCCATCCTTGGACAACTGGGGAAACAGAGCCAGAAAGAGAAGTGGTAGGGGCTGGCTGGGAGCACTCACCCAGAGGCAGGAAGAAGAGGAAGGACAGAGCTGGGGAGAGGGGAAGAGGTGGCAGAGGTGGAGGGGCAGCGCTCTCATTCCCAGGCCTCCACCCTCCACTCCTCTCATCCAGCTGTGGACCGAAGGACATTTCAGCTTCCTGCTGCACCCAGCTGGTGGATGGTCTTTCAAGTGGTCCCATCAAGAGGCTGGGAAAAAGTCACAGCTGGAACATCTGGAATTCAAGATGGCCACCATTTACTTCCAGTGAGAGGGTCAGCTTCAGGGGAAAAGGATATTCCTACTTGGGCTGACATTCCTAGTGGAAACAAGGGCAGGACCACAGCTGGTTGCTATGGGTGATGCGAGGATGGATGGATGTGGCTCTGTGGCTGAGAACTTACAGAGCTCCATCCCCCAGCACTATGGGAAGAAGGAAGGAAGGAAGGAAAGAAACAAGAAAGCAAGGAAGGAAGGGAGGGAGGGAGGGAGGAAGGAAGGAGAGGTTAGGTTTTGCTGGAGTCTAGACACAGTGAAGGTGATGGGTTAGAGATGAAGTCAAACAGGCTGGGTACAGCCATGGCCTGGACAAGGGCTCATTTTATCCTCCAGGGCTGCATGCCTGATTTGTTTGTTGAGACAGAGTATTGATAACCTTTTTCCATCCTGGCCTCAAACCTTGGTCCTTCCAATTTGTATCTCCCAAATGTCTGGGATTGTGGGTGCCAGCTTATAGTGACACTCATAGTGACTTTACTTATTGTTTATTGTTTTAGTCATGAGGCTTGAACTCAGGGCCTGGGCGCTGTCCCTGAGCTCTTTTGCTCAAAGTTAGCCTCTACTACTTAGAGCCACAATGCCACTTCAGGTTTTCTGGTGGTCCATTAGAGATGAGAGTCTCATGACTTTCCTGCCCTGAAATACTCAGACCTCAGCCTGCTGAGTAGTTAGAATTAGAAGCTTGAGCCACCGGTACCTGGCTTGTTACTTTTTTTTTTTTTTTGTGGTCCTGGGGGTTGAACACAGAGTTTCTCATATGTTAGGTACTCTGCCACTGAGTCACACTCTCAACCCCAAGATTTAAAAAAAATTTTTTTTGGCCAGGTGCTAGTGGCTCTCTCTTATAATCCTAGTTATTCTGGAGGCTGAAATCTGAGGATCCCAGTTTGAAGTCAGCCTGGGCAGGTAAGTCTATGAGACTCTTATCTCCAATTAACCAGCCAAAAGCCAGAAGTGGTACAGTGGCTCAAATGTTAGAGTACTAACTTTGAGCAAAAACAGCTCAGTGACAGGGCCCAGCTCCTGAGTTCAAGCTCTGGGACAGGCACAAAAAATAAACAGAAAACACAATCAGCATTTCAGTGTCTGCCCCTCGATACCCCTCCCACCCCCATCCCCTTTCCTTTCAGACTTGAGAGGAGGGTGATACTGGGTATTCGTTTGATGGACTGGTTGGTTGGGGGTCAGATGGAATGGAGGCTGGTCCTGAAGCTGATGTGACTCATAAAACTCAGCACCGGGAAAGGACAGACACAAATACCAATGAGAGGCCCAGCTGGCTGCAGGGGCTTCTGGGGGAGGTGTGGGTATGTGGGAGGGGCATGTAGCTGCCTCTAAGTCCCTCTGAGCACAGACATAGCAGGAGGATGGGCTGGGTGGCATGGATGAAGAGGGAGGTACCCAGGCACGATGTCCCTCCTAAGAGGATCTGTCCTCACCCACAGCTCCCATTTACCCTGGCTTTTCCTTCACCTTGGCATACTGGCAGTCAGGATTGGAGTGGGGAGTGAAAGTCTATCTGGCTGCAGACATGAGATTTTCAACACTCCATTCGTGGGGGCCAGTGGAACAAACCCCTTTTGTCTCTCTGCCTGGACCGGGGACAGCTGGGCGATGGGAATGGAGAACTGTTGAGAAGGAGGGAAACAAGCTCAGGCCCCTCTCTGCTGGTGGGGAGACACAGTTGTCTACCTCCCACGCCACCTGTGGCTAAAGGCATTTGGGGTTCTGCACCCCCAGGCTTGACCAGTGCCTATCCTGGGAACAGGGAGACAGACAGCTTCCAAAGAATCTTCCAGAAATCCTCAGGTGCCCTCACTGCAGCCCAGGAGCAGGAGAAAGATCCTGAGACTGTCTTTCATGAACTTCAAGCCCAGTGCTCCCCACTTCAAGTCCCAATGCTCCCCAGAGCTCTCCAGGGGCCTTAAAGACACCCCCCCCTAGCATCCTCACTCTGAGTGCATTCTTCCAGCCTGCTCCTGCCTCCTACTCTGGCAATATTGGTTAAGATGAGCTGTGCCCACAATCCCTAGGTAATCCCTATCCTTCCTGGAAGTACCTGTTGGATGGTAAGCAGTGTGGATAGAACTTTCCAGATCCCACTCATCTCTATAAAATAAGTTTAGCCATGCTCTTGCCTCCTAAAAACCACTGTTGTTAATGTTTATCAAAGATTTTGCTCAAAGCAAACAGAGAGTCGGTGGCTCAGGCCTGTAATCCTAGCTGCTCAGGTAGCTGAGATCTAAGGACTGCAGTTCAAAGCCAGCCTAGGCAGGAAAGTCTGTGAAACTCTTATCTCCCATTAATCACCCAAAAAACCCAGAAGTGGAGTGTGCCTCAAGTGGTAGAACATCCAGACTTGAGTGAAAAGAACAGAAACACCCTGAGTTCAAGCCCCAGGACTGGAACAACATCAATAGCAACAACAAAGATTTTGCCCAGTGTCTAGCCCACTATTAGTGTGGGGGTATTCCTGTCCACCCCCATTTGCACTGTGGACCGGCAAAGGCAGGACCAGATCTTTAGTAGTGGTATCTGGAATAAGTTCCTTGGGAAATGTGTGTTGAATGACTAAATTTTTGTTGTAGAATCACAGAAGGGAGTTAAACATGTCTCTAAATTGTCTAAAGACAATTTTTTTTTTTTGTCAGTTGTGGGGCTTGAACTCTGGGTTTGGGTGCTGTCCCTGTGCTCTTCAGCTCAAGGCGAACGCTCTACCGCTTGAGCCACAGCGTCACTTCCTAAAGACAATTCTTTACTGCTGACCAGTAACAAAACTGCAGGCTCTATCTAGCCCTCCCTCCCTCCCTCCCTCTCTCTCTCTCTCTCTCTCTCTCTCTCTCTTTCCCCTCTCTTACCCTCTCTCTCTCTCTCTCACCCTCTCTCTCTCTCTCTCTCACACACACACACACACACACACAAACTAGCAAAAGTGAAGGAGTCATACCTTGGGGGTGTATTGTTCTGGGCTCCTTCTATTCTTCTCCAGTCAATCCAAGCTCCTTACCTTGGACAGTTTAGGAGGGGAAGGACCCCCCCAAGTGTAAATCAATGCAGACCTCTCTCCGTGTCTTTCCAAAGCTGGAAGGGGGGCATAGACAAGGTCCATGGAGATGGCTGGTGGGCCCAGCCTGTCCCCGCACGACCTTAGGCGCTTTGGAGGTGGCCTGAACCGCGGGAGCTGCCCCAGGAAGGGCACCTAGTTGGAGGAGGAGCCACGGGGGCGTGGTCTCCCGGGGCGTAGCCAGTGAGGGGCGTGGCCTTGCAAGGACGGGCAACCCTTCCTCTTCTCACTCCAAGGCTCAGGTTACAGAAAAGCCTTTGAAAAGGTTACAGAAAACCCATCTTTTTCTTCTCTTTCCTATTCTTTTCCTTTATTTTGGTCGGTCGTGGGGCTTGAACTCTGGGCCTGAGCCCTGTCCCTCAGCTCTTCAGCTCAAGGTCAGTGCTCTACCACTTGAGCCACAGCGCCACTTCCCATTTTCGGAGTGGTTTATTGGAGATAAGAGTCTCACAGACTTTCCTGTTCGGGCTGGCTTTGAACGGCGATCCTCATATCTCAGCCTCCTGAGTAGCTAGGATCACAAGCTGAGTGCCCATCTTGTCTCCATCTTTTGTTTTTCTTTCTTTTCTTTCTTTTTTTGTCGTGGGGCCTGAACTCTAGGCCTGGGCGCTGTCCCTGAGCTCTTCAGCTCAAGGCAAGCGCTCTACCACTTGAGCCACAGCACCACTTCCGGCTTTTTATTTTTCTGCTTATGTGGTGCTGAGGAATCGAACCCAGGGCCTCATGCATTCAAGGCAAACACACTACTGCTGAGCCACCTTCCCAGCCCTTGTCTCCATCTTTTCTAAGGAGGCCTGGTTGATCTACTGGGACAACCCTGATATTGGTGGAACTCACCTCATCTCTGACCTCATCTCACCTGGGGGCTGGGAGGTGTTCCAGGAGAGGTGGCCCTCAGCATCCCAGCATTTCCCATCTTCTCCCTCCCTCCCTCCCTCCCTCCCTCCTTCCCTCCCTCCTTTCCTTCCTTCCTTCCTTCCTTCCTTCCTTCCTTCCTTCCTTCCTTCCTTCCTTCCCTTCTTCTTTCTCCTGCACAGGAATTGAACCTAAGGCCTTGCACAGGCTAGGCAAGTGATCTACCACCAAACCTCATTCCCCAGCTCCTAGTATTTTCTCATGGACCAATACTGGGACTTGAACTTAGGGCCCTGAGTACTTCTTTAGCTTTTTTGCTCAAGGCAGATGTGCTACCACAAGAGCCACACCTCCAGTTCCAGCTCTTTGGTGGTTAATTGGATAGGCTGGGAATTGGCTTAGTGGTAGATGCTTGCCTAGCATGCAGGAAGCCCTGGATTTGATTCCTCAGTACTACATAAACAGAAAAAGCTGGAAGTGGTGCTGTGGCTGAAGTGGTAGAGTTCTAGCCTTGAGCACAGTGAGGCTCAGGGAAAGAGCCCTGGCCCTGAGTTCAAATCTCAGGACTGGCCAAAAAAAAAAAGTTTTATGGAGCTGGATGTTGGTGGCTCACTCCTATAAACCTAGCTACTCAGAAGGCTGAAATCTGAGGATCATGGTTCAAAGCCACCCTCAGCAGAAAGCCTGTGAGACTCTTTATCTCCAATTAGCCACCAGAAAACCAGAAGTAATGTTATGACTTAAGTGGTAGAGTGCAAGCCTTGAGGGAAAGAGCTCAGAGACAGCATCCAGGCCCTTAGTTCAAGACACACCACTGGGAAAAAAAAGTCTCATGGACTTTCATCCCTAGGCTGGCTTTGAATTGTGATCCTCAGATCTCAGCCTTCTGGGTAGCTAAGATTACAGGTGTAAGTCACCAGTGGCCAGCTGATTTGTTTAAAGGTCTCAGTTGTTTCACAAGAGCAAAACAGGTCAATGTTTTAAAATAAAAGCCCACAAACAAGGCTGAGGATGTGGCTCAATGGCAGGCAGAGTACTTGACTAGTGAGTTGCAAGGCCCTGGGTTTGATCTCAGCATATACACACAAATAAATAATAATAAATGACACCAGGGCTGGGAAGGTGGCTCAGTGGTAGAGCGCTTGCCTTGCATGCATGAGGCCCTGGGTTCCATTCCTTAGCACCGCATAAGCAAAAAGAAAAAAGCCGGAAGTGGCGCTGTGGCTCAAGTGGTAGGGCGCTAGCCTTGAGCTGAAGAGCTGAGGGACAGCGCCCAAGCCCAGAGTTCAGGCCCCACGACCGGACCCAAAAAAAAAAAAATGACACCAGTAGTGGTAGGGCAGGTCTGTAACTCCTGCACTTAGGAGGCTGGGGCAGGAGCATCTTTGGTAGAATACTTGCTAAGCATGCAGGAGGCCTGGGTTTGATTCCAGCACCACATAAGCAAAAAATAGCCAGAAGTTGCCGGGTGCTGGTGGCTCACGCCTGTAATCCTAGCTACTCAGGAGGCTGAGATCTGAGGATCGTGGTTCAAAGCCAGCCTGGGCAGGAGAGACTGTGAGACTCCTATCTCCAATAAACCACCAGAAAACCGGAAGTGGTACTGTCGCTCAAGTGGTAGAGCGCTCGCCTTGAGCTGAAGAGCTGAGGGACAGCGCCCACGCCCATAGTTCAAGTCCCACGACCGACAAAAAAAAAAAAAAAAAGCCAGAAGTAGCGCTGTGGCTCAAGTGATAGTGCTGCCTTTGAACAAAAAAGGTAAGGGAGAGTGTCCAGGTCCTGACTTCAAGCCCCAGGATCAGCAAAAACAAAACAAATCCTAATTAAATAAATATTATCAGTTGGATATGTTGGTACATACATAGCTGCAATCCCAGCACTCAGAAAGCTAAGGTAGGAAGAGGAGGAGGAAGGGAGAAAGGGATTAAACATAATTAACGTTTTAATTGTACCCTTCCTGAGTTTCTTCACCCAGGCCCCACACAGAGCAGGCACGTGAAAGTGCTTCAGCCATACTCAGTCCTTCAACAAGTCCTGCCAGGATTGTTGTAGTAGACTCCTATATTTTTGTTGGTTGTGGGGCTTGAACTCAGAGCCTGGGCACTGTCCCTGAGCCTCTGTGCTCAAGGCTAGAACTGTACTACTTGTGCCACAGTTCCAGTTCCAGATTTCAAGTGGCTAATTGGAGATAAGAGTCTCACTCCCAGGAACCTTTCTGCCTGGGCTGGCTTCAAACTGTGATTCTCAGATCTTAGCCTTCTGAGTAGCTAGGATTACAGTTGTAAGCCACCAGCGCCCGGCTTGCAGTAAACCCTTGACTTGTATCCCCAGTGCCTCAGCTTACCAGACCATATATCTGCTTAGATGCCCTTGGTGGCACTTGAGCCACACCTTCAGTTCCAGCTCTTTGGTGGTTACTTGGAGATAAAGAGTGTATGGATAGGCTGGGAACGTGGCTTAGTGGTAGAATGCTTGCCTAGCATGCATGAAGCCCTGGGTTCAATTCCTCAGTACCACATAAACAGAAAAAGCCGGAAGTGGGGCTGTAGCTGAAGTGGTAGAGTGCTAGCCTTGAGCACAAAGAGGCTCAGAACAGTGTCCAGGAGTCCGAAGATAAATTTGGTTGTTTTTTTTTTTGGGTCTGATCGTGGGGCCTGAACTCTGGGCCTGGGCACTGTCCCTCAGCTCTTCAGCTCAAGGCTAGCGCTCTACCACTTGAGCCACAGCGCCACTTCCGGCTTTTTTCTTTTTTCTTATGTGGTGCTGAGGAATTGAACCCAGGGCCTTGAGCATGCAAGGCAAGTGCTCTACCACTGAGCGACCTTCCCAGCCCCCGAAGATAAATTTGGACTCTGGCCCCTCCCCTCCAAAGCAGCAACTCACCCCAAGGGACAGAGGTGAAACTCCTAGCATCTGAGCATCTCCCAGGATGGTCAGTGCCTGTCCATGCCTGGGTCACACACAAGCCTCTGCCTGAGAAAACCTCCCCTCCTCCTCCCTCCAGTTCAAGTGCTCCATGGAGCCATTTGTCCCTCTGATGTATTCAACAGAAGCCTTTATCTCTGGATATTTGTACTGAAACCAAAGTTAGCCCAGGGTCCTGCAGTTGATCCCCAATGTCACGCACATAAAGCCAAGTGTGGCTGGTGTGGAGGTAAAAATCTAATCTCAGTGCTTGGGAGGCTAAGACATGAGGATGGTGAGTTTGAGACCAACCTGGTCTACATAATAAGGCCCTATCTAAAAAATAAATAAACTGGGTACCATGGGTGCTCATATCTGTTATCCTAGCTACACAGGGATCAAAAGATCAAAGTTCAAAGCTAGCCTGGGCAGCCAAAGCTATGAGACTTATCTCAGTTAACCAGCAAAAAGCCAGAATTGGAGGTATGGCTCAAATAGTAGAGCACCAGCCTGAGAGAAAAAGCTGTTTGGAGTTTGGAGGTGAGAGGCCCTGAGTGCAAGCACCAGTGCTGTTACAAAAAATGTAGAGAGGGAGAGGGAGAGAGGGAGGGAGGGAGAGCGCATGCTCCAAGTGCCAATTACTCATTGCTGTAATGCTAGCTCCTCAGGAGGCTAAAATCTGAAGAATGCAAAGCTGGCAAGTGAAGAAAAGTCTTCCGGACTCCATCTGCAAAATAATCAGCAAAGAGCTGAGCTGGAGGTATGGCTTAAGTGGTAGAGCCATGAACAGAAGCAAGCCAAGCAAGCCTGAGACCGTAAGCTCAAATCCTGGTATTGCCCCAAGAAATGAAACAAAAACTGAATTCATTAAGTTTAATTTGAATCTGACTTGCAGGAATTGAGCCATATGACCTATGGAGTATTCAAGTGATCCTTATAATTGGGCAGGGGCCACACAATCCCTTGCTTCTTAATTGCTGCCTCCTGCTGCATTAGCATGAACTCCCTGCCATCCCATATTGAATCCTGGCATCTTTCTGTGTCACCCCACAGACAGGTGAGAGCTATTAGCTCCCTGGCTAGGCTGTGAGCATCCCTGTATACATTTGAGGCTCTCCTGCCCCAAATGTATACAGGAAAGGGGTGAACATTTAGGACCTATCAGGCTTCCCCTATAAACTTTACTGTGAATCCAAATCACCTTGGAGGTCTCTGAAGCCACCTAGCAGATTCTCATTGTGGGTTTGGGAGAGGGCTGAGGGCCTGCAGGTGCATGAAGTTCCCCAGGTGTGGCTGGTGATGGGCTCCACTGGGGGCCACTTGCCCCCCTCCCTCCACCAGCCAGGATGTAGCTAGGGGCCCAGGTGGAAGAGTGCCCCACCCCCGCCTGCCCTGGGGTATAAGACAGCAGGCTTCTTTCTCCTCTGTCTGAGCTATCCTGTCGGTACTATGGGGCTGAGCTACGGGCTCTTGCTTTGCCTCCTGCTCTGGGGAGCCCCAGAGCGGTGCTGCCCCTACCCTGTCTTGCTTTCCCAGCCTGGGTCCCCTGAGCCCGTGGCGGTGGAATGTCTGGAGGCTCAGATGGTGGTGACGGTCAGCAGAGACCTTTTTGGTACAGGAAAGCTGGTGCAGCCCGCTGACCTCAGCCTGGGCCCTGAGGGCTGTCAGCCCCTGGTCTCCCTGGACAGTGAAGTGGTCAGATTCGAAGCTGGACTGCATGAATGTGGCAACAGCATACAGGTTGGGGGAGGGGTGCTTGTCTTGGGGGGACTTCCTGTTTCAGAGGGGAAGATGTGGGAGGTAGCTACTGTCAGTAGGGCTGGAGATTGGCAGGGGGGGTGGGGTGGGCAGAACTTGGGTTGGGGAGCCAGGCGCCAGTAGCGCACACCTGTAATCCTAGCTACTCAGGAGGCTGAGACCTGAGGATTGTGATTTGATGCCAGCCCAGGGCAGAAAAGTCCCTGAGCCACTTATTTCTAATTAAATCATGGAAGCCGAGTTGTGTAGAGCACTAGCCTTACACAACAAAGCCAAGTAAGAGCTTGAGGCCCAGACTTCCAGCCTCAGGACTGAAAGAAATGGAAGAGGCCAACAGGCAAAGACACCTGCTCAGCCCTTCCTTACCAGCCAGCCACAGGGCAGGTTGGAGTTTCAAAGCTTTGTTTTCCTGGTGAACTGTAAGCACCCCCACCTCCTGCCCACCATGGGGCTGGACAAAGCCTGAAGCTGCAGGTGAGGGCAATAGCAGTTAACTGTCGCCTTTCTTCAGGTGACAGATGATGCTCTGGTGTACAGCACTTTCCTGCTGCACGATCCCAGCCCCGTGGGAAACCTGTCCATCCTGAGGACCAGCCGAGCACAGGTCCCCATCAAGTGCCGCTACCCCCGGTCAGTTCCCTGCAGGACGGGTGGGTGTGATCCTTGACTCTAGGGAGTCAAAGTTATGGCCCTCAGCTCACATGGTGGTGGGGGATTCTGGGGTCGAGCTGAATCATTATTCCATACCAAAGACACCCTTCCTCCCGCCCCCGCCCCCCACTGCCTCCAGACCAGAGTAGGCCAGCACTGGCCCTCTATCAAAGCCAGGTGCCAGTGGCTCACGCCTGTACTCCTAGCTACCCAGGAGGCTGAGATCTGAGGATTGGGGTTTGAGGAGTCCAGACAGGAAAGTCCATTGAGACTCTTATCTCTGTTAACAAAGCAAACAAAGTGAGTTAACTGGAGATGAGGCTAAAGGCTGAGGCCAGACCTGGTGGTGCACACTTGTAGTTCCAGTTACTCAGGAAGCTGAGATAGAATTGCTTGAGCCTAGGAGTTCAGACCAGAACCTGGGCAACAAAGGAAAAAAAAATGTGTCTCCATGTCTGGAGGATAACCTGACTATAACTCTTCTCTCCATACCATGTGCAGTAAACCTCATGCAAGTAAACCTCCAGGGCAAGGTTCACAGGGAACAGACCTCGCTTAGTCTCCAGACTAAGCTTGTGGTTTCAGGTTATTCTTGTCTCCATTCCTGGAGCCACATGGCTTCCCAGTTGGGATGGCTGGGCTGCCCTCAGGTGAAGAAATTCAGGAGGGTTAAGGGTCAGCCTCAGGCTTCTAGTGCTTTCTTAGTTCATGTGGCCATGGTTAAGACTAAAGGGGGTAGAAAGGATACCTGGAATGGGGGTGGAGCTCAAGGGGTAGAGCACTGAGCTGGCATATGGTTCAATCCCTAGAACTACAGAAACAAGGGGATCCCCCCAATACTGTGGGCCTAGCTGAGGTGTCCCCTGGCTTTTCTCCTAGGCAAGGCAATGTGAGCAGTCATGGCATCTTGCCCACCTGGGTGCCCTTCTGGACCACAGTGTCCTCGGAGGAGAGGCTGATCTTCTCTCTGCGGGTGATGCAGGGTAAGTTGAGAGTTGAGAGAATGGGGGAGGTGAGGACCGCCCGCTCCCCCATCAGTCTCTTTAATTCCTAGCTTTGTTCCCCAGCAAACTGGAGCGCTGAGAAGCCATCCCCCACCTTCTACCTGGGCGAGGTGGCCCATCTCCAGGCAGAAGTTCACACGAACAGCCATTTTCCCCTGCAATTGTTTGTGGACTATTGCGTGGCTACTGCTACACCAGACTGGAGCTCCTCTCCTTTCCACGTCCTCGTGGGCTTCCATGGGTGAGGCCTGGCCCCTTTTCCAGGGAGCTTTTCACTATAGACAGCCGGGTAGCCTCTGTCCCTAGCCTCTTAACCCAATTCTCCACCCTCTCTCCCCACCTGTTGCCTTCCCAGCTGCTTGGTGGATGGTGTCTTTGGCGGCTCCTCTTCATTTCAAGTCCCCAGACCTGGCCCCGAGATTCTCCAGTTCACCGTAGATGTGTTCCACTTTGCCAACGACTCCAGGAACACGGTAACATCATGACTCAAATAACCTGGAATACTGCTGGATTCTGGGTCAGGGTTAATAATGTCCTTAGAGCTCTCCTTAAATAACATTTAGCTTGGGGGTGGGGGATGGAAAGGAGAAGGGATGGGAAGGGGAAACAAAGGAGGAGGCTACAATGCTTGATATGAAATGTACTCACTGTCTTGCCCATGTAATTGTAACCCCTCTGTATGGTATTTTCTTTTTTTTAATTGTGAAGATACTATACAGAGGGTTACAGTTACATGAGCAAGGTAATGAGTACACTTCCTATTGAGCATTGTTACCCCCTCCATTGTTTTCCCCCTACCATCCCTTCCCTCTCTACCTTCCCCAGAGGTTCTTTTTTTTTTAAATTGTGATTAAGTGATTACATAATTTCCCAAATTTCACAGTATTGTGGAATAATGATGCTCATTTAAAATCACAAGTTCATTCTAACTTTCCTGGAGCAAATTGTCTATCACGGTCTGTAACATATAACGGTGTACACATATACACCATACATGTGATTAGCAGCATGGGGATATTTAGTAGTGGTTCGACCAGATGAGTGGAAGTTCTTTGTTTCTTAAGTCCTGTTAATTTTGTCGTATCACCTAACATTTTGGATTTAGCATCCACTTATCAGGGAGACCATGTTGTATGGTATTTTCACAAAAAAGTTTAAGGATAAAAAAATAACATTTAGCTCTGTTCTTAGGCCTTCTAAGCAATGAAACCATAGTTAATGAGGCCCAAAGTCCTCTAACACATGGGTAAGAGGAAGAGATCTGAGGATTGCAATTTGAAGCCAGCCTGGGCAGGAAAGTCTGTAAGACCCTTTCTTGTCTCCAATTAACCAGCAAAAAGGCAGAAGTGGAGGTATAGCTCAAGTGGTAGGGCACTAGCCTAGAGTGAAAAACCTCAGGGACAGTTCCCAGGCCCTGAGTTCAAGCCCCAGGACTTGGACACACACAAAACTATGGGGAAACCACTTTGGGACCTTCCCAATTAGAACCAGGAGAATGTGCCAAGAGGAAGCTAAGTACAAAAAGTTGTTCTCTTCCTGGAAGAGTAACTCTAAAGGCTCTCCAGGAAGGCCTTGCTCTTGTTTTTAGAACAGATGCATGGATAGGTTGCGGGAAGTATGGGAAACTCAGGCTGAATTCCAGGGCTTCAGTTCTGAAATGGTTTTTCTGCTGGTGCACTTGGCCACTAGGGGGCAGTCAAGGGTCAAGGCTAGAAGGTGGAAGGATCTCCATGCCTTCTACTGATGAACCAGGAGATGTCAACAAGTTCTGTCTGGGGGAACTCTGAGATGGACCAGGTCAAACTGACCTGGGGCTCTGACCCCAGGTGCTCTGTGGAAGGTATTAAGAATCATGCAGGGGCTGGGAAGGTGGCTCAGTGGTAGAGTACTTGCCTTGCATGCCCTGGGTTCGTTTCCTCAGCACCACATAAGCAGAAAAAGCTAGAAGTGACGCTGTGGCTCAAGTGGTAGAGCACTATCCTTGAGCTGAAGAGCTGAGGGACAGTGCCCAGGTCCAGAGTTCAGGCCCCATGACTGGAGGGAAAAAAAATCATGTAGATGGCCGGGTGCCAGTGGCTCACACCTGTAATCCTAGCCCCTCAGGAGGCTGACAATCTATCTCCGTTTAAAGCCAGCCTGGGTAGGAAAGTCAATGAAACTCTTATCTCCAATAAACCACCAGAAAACTGGAAGTGACGCCATGGTTCAAGTGGTAGAGCGCTAAAGAGCTGAGGGTCAGTGCTCAGGCCCAGAGTTCAAGCCCCACTGCCGACAAAAAATCATGCAGATGGTTGATTTCAAGCCATTCATTCCAGCAGGAGCTCATCTTGATAAATTAGGGTCAAGCAGCATTTCCCAGAGGCTGAGGGTGGGCCAGTGAGGCAGGGAACCCAGCTTATCAGGGTAGAAAAAGCATATGCCAAGTTGGGTGCCAGTGGCTCACACCTGTACCCCTAGCTACTCAAGAAGTTAAGATCTGAGCATTGCAGTTCAAAGCTAGCTCAGGCAGGAAAGTCTGCAAGACTTTTTTTTGTCGGTCATGGGGCTTGAATTCTGGGCCTGAGTGTTGTCCCTCAGCTCTTCAGCTAAAGGAGAGCACTCTACTACTTGAGCCACAGCGCCACTTCAGTTTTTTGGTGGTTTATTGAAGATAGAGTCTCACTGACTTTCCTGCTGAGGCTGAGGCTGGCTTTGAACCGCAATCCTCAGATTTCAGTCTCCTGAAATTACAGGCACCCGGCCCACAAGACTCTTTAGTCTCCAATTAGCCACCAAAAAAGCTGCGATTGGAAGTGTCTCAAGCAGTCAAGATAACCTGGATTGAAAAATCTAAGGGACAGTGTCTAGGTCCTGGGTTCAATCCCCAGTACCAGTCCAAAAAACCCAACATATGCCAAGAAGATATTGAAGCTGGGCTGGGAAGTTGGCTCAGTGGTAGAGCACTTGCCTTGCATGCCTGAGGCCCTGGGTTCGATTCCTCAGCACCACATAAGCAAAAAGAAAAAAAACTGGAAGTGGCGCTGTGGCTCAAGTGGTAGGGCACTAGCTTTGAGCTGAAGAGCTGAGGGACAGTGCTCAGGCCCAGAGTTCAGGCCCCACAACCGGACCAAAAAAAAAAAAGAGATATTGAAGCTCAGGAAAGCTACCCACAACATCTCAAGTAGAAACTTTAGAGGAATTAGTAGGAAACATCTGTCTCCAAGGATCTCAGGTCACAAAAGGGACAGGCCCATGTCCCCAGCAACTACATCACTGAAGAATTTGTGAGCTAGTCAAGTGGTAAGTGGTCTTAGCCTGCTAGAAAGATTATCATACACGTTGGTCACCTGGAGCAGGGGAGGGGACAGCAGGGAGACAGATTTTGGGGCTCAGAGCTGAGCATTCCCAAAAGACTGAGAAAGTCTGGGAAAGAACCACAAAGATTCTGGGCCCTGGTGGCTCACACCTGTCATCCTATTCAGGAGGCTGAGATCTGAGGATCATGGTTCAAGCCCAATCCTGGGCAGGAAAGTCCCTGAGACTTTTTTTCTTTTTTATTCTGCTTATGTGGTGCTGAGGAATTGAACCCAGGGCCTCATGCATGCAAGGCAAGCACTCTACCACTGAGCTACCTTCCCAGCCCCGTCCCTGAGACTCTTATCTCCAATTAACCACCAGAAAACAAGAAGTGGAGCTGATTAAAGTGGTAGAATGCTAGCCTTGAGCAAAAGAGCTCAGCCTTGAGCAAAAGAGTTCAAGCCCATGACCAACCAAAAAAAAACACAAAAACCCACAAAGATGATGGCTCCAGTCTAGGCTGAGAAGTTTTCTGACTTATTCTGCCAACTTTTAGAGCAAGTCGGCTCCTGGATCATCTTGGAGAGGGAGCTCTAAAGTGCTAAGAGTTGATAACTAGCTTGTTGGCCTGGCAAGGGTGTACATGCCTATAATCCAACAAAGAAGTATAGGTATAAGGATCCAGTTAAGTGGAGATTAAAAAGTCTCAACAGACATTTCTGCTGGGGCTGGCTTTGTATCTTGATCCTCATATCACAGCTTCCTGGATTACAGATGTGGGGTACTGGTGCCTGACCCAGGGCAAATGTTTGAGATCTTAAAAAACTAAACACAAAAATGCACAAGCCTGAAGTGTTGGGTTCAGTCCTCAGTACCACAGTGGCTTATTGGCACAGCCTAGAACTCAGACCCCTGACAGCTAATTTCTTTCAGATATACATCACCTGCCACCTAAAGGTTGCTCCAGCCAACCAAGCCCCAGATCCAATGAACAAAGCCTGTTCTTTCAACAAGTCTGCCAACAGGTGAGGGGAACAGAGCCTTCTGGGTGGAGTCCAGTCTGAGAGGATTTATTTGTAACGCTAAGCTTCCTATCTTTTCCTTTCAGCTGGTCACCAGTAGAGGGTGCCGCAGACATCTGCAAATGCTGTGACACTGGTAATTGTAGCAGGCCAGACCAATCCAGAGGCATGAACCATAGGTGGACCCAGGCACCCGATGTGGCTTCGAGGAAGCGCAGACACAGTAGGTCACACACTGAGCTAGTGACTGCCTTCCTTTCTCTGGTTCCAGGGCACTTGCTGTTACTTAAGGTGTCGTTCCTTCCTTTTGTGTCTCCTTAAGGCTGTTTACCAAGGGAGTATACTTAATGAATGTAATAGAAATGTTGAAGCTAGGTGCCAGTGGCTCACACCTGTAATCCTAGCTATTCAGGAGGCTTGAGATCTGAGCAGGGCAGTTGACAGATACCCAGGCAGGAAAATCTGAGACTCTTAATCCCCAATTCATCACCAAAAAAGCCAAAAATAGAGCTGTGGCTCAAGTGGTAGAGCATCTTTGAGCAAAAACACTAAGGGACAGCACTCTGGACCTGGGTTCAAGTCAGGACTGGCACACACATTTCAATCTGGAGGGTCTGTATCTCTTCCCCAGGAGAGGGGGTGGTCTGTCTGCTGTCCTTGACAAAGCATAGGAGAACGGACCTACAGAACCATAACTGAATTCCTGCTGAGGGAATCACAACTTTCCAAGCTGGGTGTGGCGGTCACATTTAAAACCCCAGCATTTAGGAAGCTTAAGGACAGACTTTGGGGCCAGTCTGGGCTCCATATTGAGCTAGCTACCATTGGGTAGTGATGTGTTTACCTAATGTATGTGTATGTGTGTGTGTGTTGATGTTAGAACTGGGGCTTAAACTCGGCTGGGCACTAGCCCTTAGCTAATGCTCTATTTGAGCCACACTACTTCTGTGAGACTTTTTTCCAATAAGAAAAATCCAGCTCTGTCTGCCCAGGCTGGCTTTGAGCTTCAATTCTGAGATCTCTGCTTCCTGAGTAGCTTGGAATATAGGCATGAACTCCTGGCTCTAGGACTATTTTTTTCCTTTTTAAAACCAAGTGACCTTCCTGTGTCCCATTCGTGTGTCCTGTTCCCTCCACAGTGACAGATGAGGCTGATGTCACTTTGGGGCCGCTGATCTTCCTGGGGAAGACTGGGGACTACGATGTGGAGGGTTCCACCTCTCCTGCTCATCCCTCCATGGCGCTGGGCTTAGGCCTGGCCACTGTGGCGCTGGTCACCCTGGCCGGGATCATCATGGGTCTGGCCAGGGGTTGTCACACTGCTGCCCACTCCATGTCCCCTTCCCAATAAAAGAAGAAAACTGGCTGTGGGCGTGTCCATGACTGTAATGTGGGATCTGGGTAGTTGCTGGCCACTGGGAAAAGAGTACCCTGGTCACTGGGGAAAGAGTACCCTGGTCTCCAGGGAGAACCACCAGACCTCCAGGGAGCAAACACCTGTCTGTCTAGACTGATTGCCCCATCTAGTCACCATGGAGGCCTAGATAGAAGCTGTTGGGGTAATGGTACAGTAAGCCCAAGGCAGCCTGGTTTCTAAGCTAGCGAAAGAGTTCTGTGGTCATGATTCGAGGGCAGGAAGGAAATGGGAGTTAATGGCTCCCTTCCCCAAAAGCAGCAGGCAGTTACATGCCTAGATGTTGAGGCCTGAGGTGAGGTGTGGCTGGGACCCCTAATAAGGGAATGTGATCTCTACTTCCTGGACTGGGTGAGTATTGTCATGTTAGAGGTACAAACTGGTCATGGGCTCTGGGGGAGGTATCTCTGACAGTTACAGACTTCTGGGGGACTGGGATCTACTTTCACCTTTTGGTCTTTTTGTTATTGTTGGTGGTGGTGGGGTTTGATCTTGGTGATTGGGTGTTATCCCTGAGCCTCTTTGTGCTCAAGGCTAGTACTCTACCACTTGAGCCACAACACCATTTCTGATTTTTGAGTGGTTAATTGGAGATGAGTCTCATGAACTTCTCTGGGCTGGCTTCAAACCAGGATCTTCAGATCTCAGGCTCCTGAGTGGGATTTACAGGCATGAGCCAACTCTTTGGTCTTTTTGTTGTTGTTGTTGCCAGTCCTGGGGCTTGAACTCAGGGCTTGGACACTGTCTTGAGCTTCACTTGCTCCAGGCTAGCATTCTACTATTTGAACCATAGTACTACTTCTGGCTTTTTCTGTGTATGTGGTACTGAGGAATTGAACCCAGGGCTTCATGCATGCTAGGCTAACACTCTATCACTGAGCCATATTCCCAGCCCCTCTTTTGGTCTTTTTAAGAGGAGTAGTTAGGGTCTTGGTAGGTAGCACAGGCTTGCCTCAAACTTCACCACCCTCTTGCTGAAGAATCCTCACTGCTGGGATTACAGGTATGCACTGTTACACCCAGCTCCTGATTTCCAAATCTGCTGTCTCCCTGTGCCAGGTTTTGGCTGAAGCTTAGAGTGCCTACTAAGGGAAAGAGTCTACAGGACATGACCAGAAGGAAGTGGGCAAGTCCCTATGTTGAGAGGCACAAAGCCCTCACCAGTGAGCTGGCTCTCATCTTCCCCAAAACCCATTGGGCAGTGACAAAATCCACAATAGACTAGAGCAAGATGGTGTGGTTTGGTGTCCAGAGACCAGGATACTTTTGATCATCTGAAGTGTGGGCTGCAGATATTGGCACCACTAGGGAGACGTGAAATAATTATAGGCCAGAGACTCAAAACCAATGGATTGTATTTCTGGGTCAGACCATTTGTCCAATATGCCAGAGATGTGCCAGCCAGGTGCTGATGGCTCACGGCTGTAATCCCAGCTACGTGGGAGTCTGCTATCTGAGGATCGAGGTTCAAAGTCAGCCTGGGAAGGAATGTCTATGGAACTCATCTCCAATTAGAACACTGGCCCTAAGGAAAACAAAACACACAAGCTGGGCACTGGTTGCTCACGCCTGTGATTCTGGCTGAGATCTGAGGATCATGGTTCAAAGCCAGCCCAGGCAGGAAACTCCATGAGACTCTTATCTCCAATAAACCACTAGAAAACTGGAAGTGGCATTGTGGCTCAAGCAGTAGAGCGCTTGCCTTGTGCTGAAGAGCGCAGGGATAGCGCCCAGGCCCAGAGTTCAAGCCCCACTATCAACAAAAAAACAAAAATCCCACTAAAGCTAAGAAACAGCACTCAGGCCTTGAGTTCAGGACCCAGGACTGGCACATACACACACACACATGATTGATAGTGAAGGACAGAAAGACTTCATAGTATGGGAAAAGGCAAAGTGAACGGGTGAGTACATCTTTCAAGTAGAGATGCCAGCTCAGAGTAAATTGAGTAGGGGTGGGGTAAGGTGTGTTTAATTATTAAACAGTGGGTTCCAAGCAAAGTGCAACCTGCTGATCATTATCTGGTTATCTGTCTTCACTGGAGGGGATCAGTCTGGTTCCCACGATTCCCATTCCTCCTGCTCAGAGGTACAGCATCATTATAGGTGATTGTCTTCCTTGTGGGGGTGGGAGGGTCTCACAGGGCTCTGATCCTTTCCTTCCAGGGAGTTTCAGTCATAAAGATGTTATCTAAGCTAAGGCACCAGTGGCTCACACCTGTAATCTCAGCCATTAAGAAAGTTGAGATCTGAGCATTTCTGTTCAAAGCTAGCCTGGGGATAAAAGTCCCACAGGACTCTTATGTCCGATTAATAAAAAAAAAAAAAAAAAAAGAGTTGTGTCTCAAGTGATAGAGGGCTAGCTAACCTTGAGAGGGAGCAAGCTAAGTAGAAATGCAACTCCTTGAGTTCAAGCCCCAGTATCAATACACAAGACCGGGCTAGAGATATGACTCAAATGGTAGAGAGCCAGCTAAGAAAACAAGCTGAACACGTGTGAGACAGTGAAATCAAGCCCTGGTACCACATACACACAGTTTGGGTGGACACTTGCTGGAGGGGCAAGGGAATACCCAGAGAAGGATGGGGGAGGTGGCCCTGTGGGAGGAGGAGGAGGAAGAGGGAGAATCTTTGTGTGTATGGGCATGCGCCTGTGCACACCAGTCCTGGAGCTTCAACTCAACACCTGGATGCTGACCCTGAGCTTTTGCGCTCAAAGCTAGTGCTCTACCACGAGCCACAGCTCCACTTCTGGCTTTTTCCTGGATCATTGGGGCTGAGTCTCACAGCCTTTCCTTTCCCAGCAGTTTTGAACTGTGATCCTCAAGATCTCAACCTCCTGAGTAGGATTACAGGCATGAGTACCAGGCTCCTAGAAATGCATAATTATTGAATATTCATTGTCACAGTATGTCCTGGCTGATCACTGTCTCAGTCCTTGCTTAGGAAGAGGGTTTGGAGAAGTTGTTCTGCGGTCATGACCGGTCAGGATAAACAAGTCATGGTGTCCTGAGGAGTCTGCTGTCCCTCCAGGGTAATTTCTGCTCCCAGCAAGATGTTCCTGGTCCCTGATGGGTCCTGTCCTTCCCAGATTCCCAGCTGGATTATACAGGGGCTGCCAAGAATGGCATAGAGAAGAGAGAGCCCTTCTTCCAAGAACTGGAAGTCATTGCATGAGTGTAACTTTCTATGATTCCCACCATGAATACCATCTGTTCCCTGGGTGTTGTAACATTGAGTTGTCCTTCAGTCCTTTCCTCCGTGAAAAGAGGAAGTGCCTGGGTGGGGGTAGGGAGGAAATGTGCTGAGGGGGCCAGCAAGGATGTCAAAGTCAAAGGCCTGGCTTCCTGCCTCTGGGTGGAGCTAGACTGGTATAGAAAGGAACTAACTGGCAGCTGGGCGGGGTGGGGGGTGGGAGGGTGGAGAGTGCGTACTAGGGCTTGAATTTAGGGCTTTGGGCTCTCATTTGACTTTTTCTGCTCAAGGCTGATGCTCTATCACTTTGAACCTCAATCCTCAGATCTCAGCCTCCTGAGTAACTGGATTATGGGATAAGCCACCAGTGCCTGACAACTGTCTTTTTTTTTTTTTTTTTTTGCCAGTCCGGAGGCTTGAACTCAGGGCCGGGTTCTCCTCTGAGCTGAGCTTCTTTTTGCTAGCAGTGCTCTACCACTTGAGTCATAGTTCCACTTCCAGCTTTTTCTGTGATTAATTGGAGAGAAGAGTTTCATGGATTTTCCTGCCTGGACTGGGTTCAAACTGTGACCCTCAGATCTCAGCCTCCTCAGGATTATAGGCTTGAGCACCAGCGTCCAGCCTGACAGTTGTGTGTTACTATCCATTACTGAAAACTTCTCATGGAACAGCTCCCTACACCTGGTCAATCAACTTTGTCCTTGTGCTTCCTTGTGGCCAGGTTTTTAGGGGAAAAAGGGGAAGGAGGCAAGAAGAAATGAGGTGTTAAAAGACAATGAGAGCTAGGTGCCCTGTGGTTCATATGACTGTAATCCCAGCTGCTCAGAAGGCTGAGATCTTTGGTTCACGGTTCAAAGCCAACCCAGGCAGGAAAGTCCATGCATGAGACCCTTATCTCTAACTAAACACGAAAAAGCAAGAAGTGGAGCTGTGGTTCAAATGTTAGAACCTAGCCTTGAGCACAGAAGCTCAGGGACAGCGCCCAGGCCTTGAGTTCAAGCCCTAGTGCCAGCCCTGCACCCTTCAGACAATCATGACAATGAGGAAATATTTAAGATTTTGTTTAATTAAAATGTTAAAAGTAGTTTAGTGGTATCAACTAATTAATTGAATTAAAAATCCATTACATTTCTGAAAGGAAGGGAGGGGAGGTGGAAATGGCTATCTTCTACTTTCTAGACCTATGGCTGGGATGAGAATTAAATTGATATAAGACAGATTCACAAGAGAAACATATTTTAATTATGCACATGTGCACAGGAGGCCCACAAAATTATGAGTCTCTTGCTGGATGCTGGTGGCTCACACCTATCATCCTGGCTACTCAAGAGGCCAAGATCTGAGGATTGTAGTTCGAAGCCAGCTCAGGAAGAAAAGGATAGGAGACTTTTTTTTTTGGTCGGTCATGAGGTTTGAACTCTGGGCCTGGGCTAGGAGACTTTTTTTTTGGTGGGTCCTGGGGCTTGAACTCTGGGTCTGAGCGCTGTCCCTCAGCTCTTCAGCTCAAGGTGAGCGCTCTACCACTTGAGCTACAGTGCCACTTCTGGAAGTGGTTTATTTTATCTCCAATGAACCACCAAAGGCCAGAAGTGGAGCTGTGGCTAAAGTGGGTAAAGCACCAACCTTGAATGAAAAAGCCAAGGGACAGTATCCAGGCCTTGAGTTCAAAACCCAGGACCAGCACAAAAAAGAAGAAAAAAGAGTCTAAGGAAGGTCAGATTGTAAGAGGTAATTTAAAGCCAGGTACTGGTGGCTCACATCTGTAATCCTAGCCACTCAGGAGGCTGAGATCTGAGAATCTCAGTTCAAAGCCAGCCTGGGCAGGAAAGTCCATGAGACTCTCTTATTTATTTTTTTGGGTCCGGTCTTAGGGCCTGAACTCTGGGCCTGGGCGCTGTCCCTCAGCTCTTCAGCTCAAGGCAAGCGCTCTACCACTGAGCCACCTTCCCAGCCCTTTTTTTTTTAAATTTTTGTCAGTCATGGAGCTTGAACTCTGGGCCTGGGCACTGTCCCTCAGCTCTTCAGCTCAAGGCGAGGGCTCTACCACTTAAGCAACAGCGCCACTTCCTCCATGAGACTCTTATCTCCAATAAACCACCAGAAAAGTGGAAGTGGCACTGAGGCTCAAGTGGTAGAGTGCTTGCCTTGAGCTGAAGAGCTGAGGGACAGAGCCCGGGCCCAGAGTTCAAGACTTATGACCCCTCCCCCCCCATACACACACACACACACACACACAAAAAGGCAATTTAAAGGCTGTATTTGCTGGGCCTGAGAATTGACTAAGAGCTGGGCGCTCAGTCCAGTCTCCCTCTTGCACCTGTGCTTTGTGAACTGAGTTTTTCCCTGCAGTCATCCTCTAACCCCCTTGGGCTCCAGGAAAAAACAAGACTCACTGACAAGCATTTTGTGACTGAAGGTATAACTGCCCCTCCAAGAGGCCATGGCAGCCATCTTACCATCCTGAAGAAAACAAGAATAACAGCCAAAACCTACACACTATCCCTTTTGCTCCAGAGACAAAGACAGAGCTAAAGGTCCACCAGTCCTATCTGTAACTCGAGACTGTTTTTAACTATGTCCCCTTCTCCTAATTCTCAATATTTGACCCAAGGTCACGTCTAGACAGATGATTACTGAAGAGCTGTCTTCCCACTACCACTGCCTTGCAGAGTTTTGGGGCTTGGGTGGTTGGCTGTGTGAAATAAGGGAGAGAGAGGCCTGTTCATAAAGGCTGGTTGACATGCTGATACAAAGTATGTCAGATAAAACATAGGAGCCATAGGACCTCCCTGAGATAGGACCTTTTCCTAAAGTAGATTTCCTTCAAGCTTGGAAATTTTTTTTTTTTTTCACAGAAGGACACAGTACAAAGCAACTCTATGTATTTAGCTGCTCAGAATCAGCTACTGAAATAGGCTAAAGTAATATATTTTAAAGCTGGGGGGGATGGGCTGGGAAGGTGGCTCAGTGGTAGAGCACTTGCCTTGCATGCCCGAGGCCCTGGGTTCGATTCCTCAGCACCACATAAGCAAAAAGAAAAAAGCC
>NW_012267359.1:2083225-2087416 GCF_000151885.1 Dipodomys ordii
AAAGCCGGAAGTGGCACTGTGGCTCAAGTGGTAGAGCACTAGCCTTGAGCTGAAGAGCTGAGGGACAGCGCCCAGGCCCGAAGTTCAGGCCCCAGGACTGGACCCCCCCCCCCGCAAAAAAAAAAGAATCACTTGTTACTATCAGCACCACTTCTGGTTTTCTGGTGGTTAATTGGAGATAAGAGTCGCACGGACTTTCGTGCCTTGGCTGGCTTTTTTGTTGTTGTTGTTGATGGTGGTGGTCATGGCCTTGAACTCTGGGTCTGGGCACTGTCCCTCAGCTCCTCAGCTCAGCCTAGCACTTTACCACTTGAGCCACATTGCCACTTATGGTTTTCTGAGTGGTTTATTAGAGATAAAAGTCTCATGGACTTTCCTGCCTGGGCTAGTTTTGAACCATGATCCTCAGATCTCAGCCTCCTAAGTAGCTAGGATTACAGGTGTGAGCTACCAGCAATGCCCTGCACTTATCAGTTTTCTGTAATGTAGAGTGGTTAAATAATTTACTCAAAGACAATGAAATCACAGCTGCTACCAATTCTCAGCACTTGGAAGTTCAGGCAGGGAGATCTTAAGTTGGAGACCAGCCTGGGCCACACAGTCAGACCTTGTCTGAAAAAAAGAAGACAAGTTGGGCACTGGTGTTTTATGTCTAAAATCTTATCTAGTAGACTTAAACTCATAGTGTAAGTCTCTATCTGAAAAGCAACTTAAAGCCAAAAGTGCTGAAATATGGCTCAAGTGGTAGAGTACCAGCTTGGCTGGTACAAGGCCTTGTGTTCATCCCACCTACTGGAAAAAAAAAAAAAAGATGAGCTCTTTCAAAACATGTTTCTAGAGGTTGAGACTTATATAAACTAAAGATTTCAACAAACAGGTTTATTGCTCAGGGCCATGAAGCCATCTTAGTTTTGTGACCTGGAGGCCATGCCTGGGTCCTAGGTCACCACCTTCATTGGAAGATGCCAGTTCTCCATACACCAGAAATAACCAGCTCAGGCTGGCTTTGAACCATGACCCTCAGATCTCAGCCTAGCTACTCAGGAGAGTAGCTAGGATTACAGGAGTAAACCACTAATGCCTGGCTGTGAGACTCATCTCCAATTAACCAATAGAAAACTGGAAGTGGTGCTGTGGCTCAAGGTTGTAGAGTGCTAGCCTTGAACAAAAGGGCTGAGAGGGCTGGGAAGTTGGCTCAGTGGTAGAGTGCTTGCCTTACATGCATGAGGCCCTGGGTTCGATTCTTCAGCACCACATAAGCAGAAAAAGCCGGAAGTGCTGCTGTGCCCAAGTGGTAGAGAGCTAACCTTGAACTGAAGAGCTGAGGGACAGCGCCCAGGCCCAGAGTTCAGGCCCACAACCGACAAAAAACAAAAACCAAAAGGGCTGAGAGACAGCACCCAGGCCTTGAGTTCAAGCCCCATGACTGATAAAACAAAAACTCCCATGGAAAAAGAGCTGAAGGCATGGTTCATCAGTAGAACACCAACCTAACAAGTGCAAGGTCCTGAATTCAAATCCTAGTACTGCCTCGCCCACAAGGAAGCATGGAAGCATGAAATCTAGAGCTAGACAGATCTAGCTACGCCATATTGGGAAAGGGGCAGAGGACAAATTACCCACACAGAACTCCTATAAGATAGTGTCCAGGGTCAAAATACAGTTATATCCAAAGATGGCAGGTGATTGTTGTTTTTCTTTGTTTTTTACTTTCTTTGTACTTTTCCTGTATCATTTAAGTGTGCCCTCAAAGAGTGGGCTACATTTTTACAAGGGAAGACAGTTTTTATTGAGGGGAAAAAATAGAGTTCTTGTGATGAAAAGAATCAAAGTAGGGGGGCTGGGAAGGTGGCTCAGTGGTAGAGCGCTTGCCTTGCAATGCATGAGGCCCTGGGTTCGATTCCCTAGCACCACATAAGCAAAAAGAAAAAAGCCGAAAGTGGCGCTGTGGCTCAAGTGGTGGAGTGCTAGCCTTGAGCTGAAGAGCTGAAGGACAGCACCCAGGCCCAGAGTTCAGGCCCCACAACCGGACCCCAAAAAAAAAAAAAAAAGAAAGTAGGGGAGAGGAGGGTGTGCACTTTTTTTTTACCCCCCAGTCATGGG
Organism: Dipodomys ordii; assembly: GCF_000151885.1. Classification (NCBI taxonomy): domain Eukaryota; kingdom Metazoa; phylum Chordata; class Mammalia; order Rodentia; family Heteromyidae; genus Dipodomys; species Dipodomys ordii. The sequence continues at coordinate 2,085,329 of NW_012267359.1, forward strand.
GCTTGAACTCTGAGCCTGGGCGCTGTCCCTCAGCTCTTCAGTCAAGGGTAGCACTCTACCACTTGGGCCGAAGCACCACTTCTAGTTTTCTGGTGATTTATTGGAGATAAGAGTCTCACGGGCTTCCCTGCTCAGGCTGGCTTTGAACCTAGATCCTCAGATCTCAGCCTCTTGAGTAGCTAGGATTACAGGCGTGAGCCACCGGCTCCCAGTGTGAGGGAGTGCACTTTTATTTTTGTTTTGCCAATCCTGGGGCTTGAGCTCAGGACCTGAGCACTGTCTTTGAGCTTATTTTTTCTCAAGGCTAGTGCTCTACCACTTGAGTCACAGCACCACTTCTGGCGTTTTCTGTGTATGTGGTACTGAGGAATTGAACCCAGGGCTTTATGCATGCTAGGCACGCACTTGACCATTAAGTCACATCTCCAGCTCTGCACTTTTATTATTTTAGATAGGAGATTGCAGGAAGAGGTGCTGTGACCCCTGGAATGAGGGCAACTGGATCAGCCACTCTGCTTGCTGAGATTTCTAAACTACTACTGGAAGAGAGTTGCAGAGCTCCACCCACAGGAGGGGCTGCTTAAACAACCCTGGAATCCAGGCAGCCTTTAGAATGAAGTCTGAGAGGCCCTGGTCAGGACTGGTGGCCAAGTTCTACTGTGAGATGGAAAAGAAACTTTCAGAACAAAGGGTAGAGTGGTGGTGGAGGCATTTTTTTTTGGGGGGGGGTCGGTCATGGGGCTTGAACTCTGGGCCTGGGCTTTGAACTGCGATCCTCAGATCTCAGCCTCCTGAGTAGCTAGGATTACAGGCATGAGCCACCAGCGCCCGGCGGTGGAGGCATTTTTTAATATACCTTTATGTTTTGTTTTTACTTTTTTTTTCTAACTTTGTTTTCCTGTGGTAGTGGGATCTGAACTCAGGCCTCTAAGCTTGTTACTTAGATATTGTTCCAATTGAGCCATAACTCCAGCATTTTGATGTTTCATGGAGCTGGAGTCGCAAAGACACTTCTGTCTGGACTGGCTTTGAACTGTCATTTTCTGGATCTCGGCCTCCTGAGTAGCTAGGATTACAGACAGGTGTGAGCTACCAGCTTCTTGTTTTGTTTTGAGAAAGGGAATTGCTGTGTAGCTCAGTCTAGCATGCAGTTCTCCATCCTCCTGCTTGTGAGAGAATGCTGGGGTTACAGATGTACACCACTATACCTGGCTAGGAGAAATAACGTCTAATGCTCCAAAGTTCAGTAGGGTAAGGATGGTTGGCAACTAATTATTCATTTCAAAATGGCTAGGAGAGGGGCTGGGCATGGTAGTGAACATCTGTAATCCCAGTTACTGGGGAAACAGAGGACAGTTCACAGACTCTGAATCCAAGCCCTAGGACTGGCACAAAACGAAAAAAAGAAAGTAAGGAAAAAGACAGGCACTGTAATCCTAGCTACTCAAGAGGCTGGGATCTGAGGATCATGGTTCAAAGCCAGCCTGGGCAGGAAAGTCTATGAGACTCTTATCTCCAATTAGCTACCAGAAAACTGCAAGTGGAGCTGTGGCTTAAAGTGGTAGAGCCCTAGCCTTGAGCCAAAGAGCTCAGGAACTGTGCCCAGGCCTTGAGTTCAAGCCCCACTACCGACAAAAATTTAAAATAAAGCAATAATGAGAAGGAGTCAGTAATGAACAAAAGGCTTCTACGAAAACAAAACAGATGAAGGAAGACTACACATACCTGAAAGAAATATACCTTGGGTTCAGCGTCCCTCTCCCAGTTCCCCCTTCCGCGGGAAGGACTACATTTCCCAGAAGGCCCAGCCCACCGGGCATGCGCAGCAGACCGCGTCCCTCGCGCGGAGGCTGCGACGCAGAGTTTCCCTCGGGCCGCCTCCCGCTCGGCTCGCTCGGAGTCGGCAGCGCCGCCGTAGCTGCCCGGGCCGCAGCGGGGCGCGGCGGTTCCCACAGCTACGGTGAGAAAGGGCGGCCCACCTGCTCGTCGTCCGGGCCTGGGGTCTCGAGAGTGGAGGGTGGCGGAGGGGGCCCCGAGGCGAGCCGGAGCGGGAAGCGGGCGGTCGCGCGGGCTAGGCAGGGCCGGGGG
>NW_012267359.1:2087554-2140125 GCF_000151885.1 Dipodomys ordii
GGGTGGCGGCGGGGACGGAGCGCGGGACTCCCGATCCCGGGTGCGAGTTCTGCCGGGCGGGGACCGGGGCGGAGGACCCGGGCCGCACTCGGCGCCCTTTGCCCCCCTCACTCCGGCTTCTCCTGCCGGGGCCAGCTTCCCGGAAGCCCCGCTTCTGGGCCTCAGAGTCACTTTTGGGGAGTGCGTCGTGAAAGGCGAAGCGGGAGTTAGAACCCGCTTCCCTGTCGGGGAGCCGCGCTCGACCCCGCCCTCCTCCCCTCCCCGGCGGGGTCGCCGCTCCCCGGGTGCTAGCCGCGGGGGACCTACACGTCGAGGTGGGGACCCTGGCGGCCACCGTGGGACTCAAAGAGTGCGTGCCGTCCTAGCAACTTTAGAGTTCCAGAAAAGTACACGTTCTGGTAACCGAAATCACACGTTCTGGTCCCCGAAATCAGGGCTTGGTATATTTAGGTTTATCCGGGTAGCTAGGCTCTTTGTTCATTTGCTGTGTGACTTTGGGAACTTTTTTTTTTTCCCCCTCCTCTTTTCTTGGGTGCCTTTGCTGCAGACTGGCCTGTGAAGTTGTCTTTGGCTTTTCTTTCTTTTTTTATAAGGCTATATTTGGCCCCTTGGTGTCAATGCCTCATGCCTGTAATCCTGGCTACTCTGGTGGCTGAGATCTGAGGATCACAGTTTAAAGCCTGCCCAGGCAGGAAAACAAAACAAAAAACTTGTGAAACTCTCCAGTTAACTACCAAAAAGCGGGAAGTAGAGCTGTGACTCAAGTGGTTGAGTGCTAAGCCTTGTTCAAAAAGCAGCTCAGGAGGCCCTGAGTTCAAGCCTTAGGACACACACCTCACACAAAAAGGCTACTTTTTTTTTTTTTGAACCAGTATACCACACACACAGAGCTACATTTTTTTTTTTAAACCATCACACACAAACCTATATTAAAACAACAACCATCCCCTTGGTTGTTGGGTGGGCTGAGAAAAGTCCTTCTTAACCTTTTGCTCTGACCAAGAAAATAAAATCTGATGATTTTTCGGTACCCAGCCACACAGCATATGATCCAACATCTATCTTGTGTATTAGTTTTTTTTTTTTTACCCACAAGGCTGTGTTCTCAGTTTAAAACTTGATCATCTTCTTGTTGGCAAAGGTGCCTTGGAATTTGTGTTGCTGAGTCAGCAAGCCCTTCAGATTTGCCAGTTTTTGTTGTTTGCATTTCATATCAAGATGGGAACTGAAACAAGTTATTCCTCCTAAAGATATGGTGTCTCCATCAAGAAGGGACGGTGTGTGCCAGCCCTGTGGAGAGACAAGGTGAGCACCAGGGGGAATTTACTTTGCAGCCTTTTCAATCTGGTTTTCAAAAGAGAAGACGGGCACAGGTGGGGGAGGCAGAATTTGAAGTCTTTAGGAATGAAGTGAGCCCTGAGGGTTGGTGGTTGATTGTCAGCTGTCACATATAAATTCAAGTGGCTTCTTGCCAACTGCCTCTCCTGTCTAACCAGTCTTAGAGGACGCGTCCATTTTAAGACATGCTTTATGGGCTGGGAGTGGAGGACACAAGTCACGATGATGTCTATATTTGAACTGGAAATGTTCTTTTCTTTAGTGGCACCAACCTTTCCTGGGTGCCAGACAAAATCTGTCTTCTGGCATCTTTTTTTGTGTGTGTGTGGAAATACATACCACTGTCAGTGACAATGTGTTGGCTGTGTTAGGTGATGAACTGAATCACAGGGCAGAGCTCTTCTGCTCTAGGAGGGGTAGGGAATGAGGTCAGAAGGTTCTAGAAAGTGATAGTTGAGGTGAGTTCTGAAGAAAGTAAAAAGTGGGAAGAAAGTTTGGCAGAGGAGCCATCCAAATGCAAAGTCATGAAGCTGCTGGATCCAGGCTGGCCACTGCCTTCGCTTACCAGAGCTCGCAATGGCTAGAGCAGTAAGTGGCTGGCATACTGTGTCTCCCAATGTTAAATGTACAAGCAGCTTGGTCCCCAGTGCAGTGGTGGTAGAGTGGCATTGAAGGAGTGGAACCTTTGAGAGGCAGAGCCTGGAGGAAGGTAATTAGGTCAAGAAGGCTCTACACTCATGAAGTACTAATGCTGGAGTTGCAGGTGGGTTGTGTCAACCAGGATAAAGCAAAGCTTTACATGTCTGTGTTTCTGCTTCTTTGTTTGTTGTGACTGATGTCTTAAGGATCATTTTTTAATTTTTTAATTTTGGTGTCAGTACAAGGGCTTGAACTTGGCCTGGATAATGTTTTTTTTTTTTTAATCAAAAAAGCTGGTACTCTTAATGCCTGAGCCATACCTGCAGCTCTGACTTTTTTTTTTGTCAGTCGTGAGGCTTGAACTCAGGGCCTGGGCGCTACCCCTCAGCTCTTCAGCTCAAGGCAAGTGCTCTACCCCTTGAACCACAATGCCACTTCTGGTTTTCTGAGTGGTTTATTGGAGATAAGAGGCTCATGGACCTTCCTGTCTGGGCTGGCTTTGAACCATGATCCTTAGATCTCAGCCTCCTGAGTAGCTAGGATTATAGGCGAGATCCACCTACACCCGGCCCAGCTCTGACTTTTGCTGGTTAATTCTCTGACTTTTGCTGGTTAATTGGAGATTGTCTGCTTGGGCTGACTTTGAACCTCAATTCTCAGATCTCAGCCTCCTGAGCAGCTGGGATTAAGGCATGAGCCACAGTGCCTGAAGTGCCTCCACTTATAGTCATGAGTCAAATAAATCTCTAAATTACTCAGCACAAGGTGTTCTGCTATAGCAGCACAAAAAGGATGCCAAGGCTCTGGGAAGCGAAAGGATTTTCCCCAGAATTCCATGAGAGGCAGTTTCAAGGAACATACTTGTAGGATTCTTCCTGACAGTCTCTTCCACTTTGTCAGCTGTTGGTACAGGAGGGAACCAATGAGAGCTTTTCCCCTCAGTTGTCCAGAATCTTGGTAAAGACTTAAGTGGACGCATGTAAAGGATATACCAGATACTGTGGGAAGTTGCTAAGGGGGTATGTTCTCCTTGGAGCCATCAAGGAAGGCATAGATTGGGCCTTGGGGCTGCTGCTATAGCTCAGGTGCCTACTATTCATGAGGCTGGGAGTTCCATTCCCTGCACCATTAAAAAAAAAAAAAAGCTGGGTGTGAAAGTATGGATAGGCTGGTGGGGATGGGATTCAGAGTGGAGCAGAGGCCAGGAGGTGGGGAAGACTGGCTGTGCATAGAAGTAGATGTTTTCGCTCTTGAGGATGCATCAGAGTTGGGAGATAGATGAGAGGATACTGGAGGGAAGCACTCTGGCAATTACTGTTGATACGAAGGGAAAAGACATAATAAGGATGGGCTTTGTCCACCTAAGGAACTAGAACTTTATCCCCTAGACTGGGGAGGGGTGGAGGAAACAAATGGAAGAGATTAAGTACTGTACTTGAAGCTAGGTAGGATTGCTAGTACATGGCCTTTAATTCTAGTTACTTGGGAGTTGGAGATAGGAGGATTGCTGTTGGAGGCAGCCTGGGCAAAAGTTATGCTAGACTCTTTTTTAATTTTTTTATCGGTCATGGGCCTGAACTCTGGGCCTGGGCGCTATCCCTCAAGGCTAGTGTTCTACCACTTGAGCCACAGCGCCACTTCCAGCTTTTTCTGCTGAGGAATTGAACCCAGGGTCTCTTGCAGCCAAGCTATGCACTCTACCACTGAGCCACCTTCCCAGTCTGAAAAAAACTAAAAGCAAAAAATTTAGTATGGCTCCAGTGTTAGAATGCTTGCCTCGCAAGCCTTCCTTTAATGTAACGTTAAAAAAAAGTACTTAATCTTGCATTTGTATAAGATGGACAAGGGGAGACAGAAGTTAAGAGAAGCCAAGGTGCTATCTGGAAAGGGGTACCTTTTTTCCTTAGTACTGGGATTAAACCATTTTTTTTTGAGCCACAGCTCCATTCTTAATTTTTGGTGTTTAATTGGAGGTAAGAGTCTCATGGACTTTCCTGCTTAGGTGGGTTTTGAACATTGATCCTCAGATCTCAGCCTCCTAACTACTCAAGCTAGGATTATAGGCATGAGCCATCTGCCTGGCTATTTCCACTTTCTTTCTTTTTTCTTCTTCTTTTTTGTCCTAGGGCTTGAACTCTGGGCCTGGACGCTGTCCCTCAGCTCTTATCAGCTCAAGGCATGTGCTCTACCACTTGAGACATAGTGCCATTTCCAGTTTTCTGGTGGTTAATTGGAGATAAGAGTCTTATGGACTTTCCTGCCCTGGCTAGCTTTGAACGGTGATCCTCAGATCTCAGCCTGTGAGCCACTGATGCCTGGCTCTACTTTTTTTAAGATACCTTTATTGATTGATCATCCTTAATTTTAGCATGGTGATGTTTTTGTTTTTTATTTATATTTGGTGTTCTTGGTCTTGTCTGAAGGGTATCTTTGCCTTTAAAGAACTTGGCCTCTAGGGGAGGGCCCTGAAGGAAGTTGTACTCAGATGTCAGGTGAGCATTGCTATTAGAAGTGTTTGCTTCCTACTGGGCTGAGGTGAATGAATGAAGGAGGGTTTGCAGGGAAGGAAGAGACAAGAAGTGGACACGTGAGATGAGCATTCTTGTGGGGTTATGAGACAGTTTGGCCAGTTCTGGGCGCTGTTAGTAGGTACAGGTGGCTGGGAACAAGGGCTGTGGAGCTCAGGAGAGTGTTGTTGTGAGGCTATACATGGGTGATCTGCGTGCAGGACCTACTGATGGGGACAGGTGGAGAGAGAGAGGCCAGAAAGGCCAGGGCCTAACAGTCCAGTGCCTTGCATGGTGCCAGGGTGCACTTGGGGCTCCTGGGGGTGGGGGGGCCTCCAGAGCATGCTACTTACTATGCAGTGGGATGCTTTTACCCATCATCAGGTTCTGTTAGACGGAGGGCAGCCAGGAGAGCAAGTTCTCACTTTTGGAGAAATGCTGGTTTGGAGAAGTGTTTTCTACCCTAGGAGAGTGGAGGCACAGTGATAGATATTTGGAGTAGGGAGGAACGTGGGCTCTGCACATCACAGCCTGTGCAACCCTGCACAGTTTTGTTCATAAAGTTTTATCAGAACACTCCAGTTAGTTTATATATTGCTGATGGAAAAATACAATATTGTAGGACGTTTAAGTTACCTCTTGGTTGAGGCTTTTTTCAATTAGCAATTATAATAATAATATTTTTCATAATAATATTCATTCATAATAATATTTTTCATAATTAAGAATACCCTATAGGGGCTGGGAATATGGCTTAGTGGTAGAATGTGCTTATCATGCATGAAGCTCTGGGTTCGATTTCTCAGTACCACATAAATAGAAAAAGCCGGATGTGGCACTTTGGTTCAAGTGGTAGAGTGCTAGCTTTGAACAAAAAAATCTCAGTGCCCAGGCCCTGAGTTCAAGCCCCAAGACTGACAAGCCAGGTATCCATAGCTCAAGCCTATAATTGTAGTTGATCTGAGGATCATGGTTCGGTCAGCCAGGGCAGGAAAATCCATGAGACTCTTATCTCTAGTAAGCTACCAAAAGGCTGGAAATGGCTCTGTGGCTCAAAGTAGTAGAACACTAATCTTGAGCAAAAACAAGCTCTGGGAAAGTGCCTAGGCCCTGAGTTCAAGCCCTAGGACTGCTGTATGTGTATGGGTGTGTGTGCATGTGTGCTCTCACACACAAAAGAATTCCCTACATAGCCCCTATCATTAGGTGCTGAAATAAAGTGGCCTTTTGAACTGCAGCTTTGTGTTGGCCAAGGCTGTTACAGACCATGAGTACACTGACTCAGGGCTGTATGGTAAGTAATTCCTGGGTTCAAGTGGAACCCCAGCAGGCATGCCTGCCAACAAGAGAATGTCCCTTTCTTTGTCCTCTGGGACCTCCAGCTTGTAGTCTACCTGGACTCTGCCCAAAGGGAGTGACTGTTCATCATCTTGAGTCTCCAGTGCAGGGGCCCTTAGTCTATGCAGCCCTCATGCCTGCCTGGAAAGCTTGAGCCAAAGTTCCTGGCTCCTTTGTTGTGGAATGTGTGAGCTTGTTGCCCAGAGAAGATATGCTGGAATATATCCATGGGCTGCCCAGGGGATGAATGGCAGCTCTGGAGACCCTGCCTCAGAGGTCGGGCCTCTGGCTTGTGCCTTAGGTGCTTACAGAAGCTTGTAATTTTAAGGAGCCAGCCTTGCCCAGGGTACCCCAGATCTTCTCCCTGGCAGCTCTGTGGCAGGTGTGTGCAGTGTTCTCCAGGCCCTCCCCACCCTGTGCCCTGGGTGGCGGAGGTGAGAAAGGGCGGAGGCCCCACTTGGGGTACTTCATGCTGTCTGTCTCGGTCTCCTGTATCGGCATCTCCATTTTACAGATGAGAGCGAGCTAGAGATGTGTTGAGTGTGACAGTGGAGAGCTTGGGTTGCTTCCAGGGGCCTGGTCTTCACATTCCCCTGCAGCTGTAGGGAGTGGCACAGCCTAGGGCAGTGTAGAAGCCTTGGCCCCAGCCTGTGGCTTTCCACATGACTGTGAGCAAGCGGGTGCAGCTGAGTCTGTTTCCACACCTGCAAAACAGGGAGAGTGTAACTAGGGGTGGGGGGAGCCAGCTATGGTGTGAATAGGATGGTGAGCCCAGCGTCCTGTGTGGATGTCTCACCACTTCTCCCTTCCTCCTTCTGCTAGCAGGAGCCCAGGCAGCATCCAGGCGAGCCTTGCTCTCTGTACAGCTACTTAGCAGGATATGTGTGACCTTGGAAAAGTCTGAGCTCTTCCTGCCTTGCCTTCCTGACCTAAAGTAGGAGAATTGCTACGAGACCATGGTACATTTGGTCACTTGGTTTGTTGGGCCCTGTCCTCATACTCTAAGAGCTAGTGCTGGGGGCAGTGTCAGGCACCCTGGCAGACCTCCTGTTGAGGGACAGCTTTGCTCATGTCTTCAGCAATGTTCTGAGCTACCACATGTAGATCCCTGAGTTGAGCACAGGCCCCTCACTAAGGCCCTGCTGGGTTCTGAACATACAGCTGTGAGCAGGGCACTCTTGTGGGGCTGCAGGCCAGGGGCAGCTATGCCCTTGTGTGGTTCAGTAGTGCTGAGTAAAGAGCTAGGAGCTCATGTGACAGCCATGTGCCAGGTGGCCAGGAGAAGCCTTCCTGAGCACAGAGGATACAGCCAGGGCACAGGGTGTGGACCCGAGTTACTCAGAGAAGGATGTCCCGAGATGGGCAGGGGTTTGTGAGTGGGAGCCTGACAGTGGTCACTGAGGACTGGGGAAGCTTGGAGAGGCCCAAGGGGCACTTTCTTATTTTGGGCTTTTTCTGTGGTCAGTCTTGTGCAGGAGCAGCCTGGAGATGTGGAAGAGACAGAACCTGGCCTGTATTGCAGCTCTGCCATTGGCCCTAGGAGGTCCTAGAGTGTCTCCTCCTACTGGAGATAACATGGCTGACCTACTGCAGAGTGGATGTTTCCTGTGACCCACAGGCAAACCTGGGCTGGGAAGTGTAGACTCTTATATAAGTGTAGGACTCAGTCCAGGATCTGGGATGACAGGGAAGACAGTATAAGAGGACCAGTCAAATAGCTGAGTCATAGGGGGGGCAGATGCTCCCTGAACATGCACGGAGCTAGGCAGGCTGCAGGACTGACTTGGAGTTCCCCTGCTTGTCACTGATAATTCCCTGTGCCTTTACATATTTTGGAAGCTTGTTTTCTTTCCCCATTACCAAGGCTGTGTGCGGGTAACTGTGTGTCTGTCTTGTTTCCAGGTCCACTGGAGGTGCTGGGCAATGAATCCAAGACTGCTGCCCAAAGTGCTCTAAAGCCATCTGGGGAAGCAGAGGGCATTCCAGGAAGATGGCCATGGCCCCAAACCCTTCCCTGGCTCAAGTATACCCCAGCCCTGTGGCAGTGGCTGTGTGGGAATGGCGGGATGGGCTGAACACCTGGCACCCCTACAGTGCAGCCGTCTGCAACTACATTGAGCAGCAGTTTGTCCAGCAGAAGGGTCAGCGCTTTGGGCTGGGGAGCCTGGCCCACAGCATCCCCTTGGGCCAAGCCGACCCCTCACTGGCTCCCTATATCATCGATCTCCCCAGCTGGACCCAGTTCCGCCAGGACACTGGTATGCCCCTTCTGCCTCTCCTATAGAATCTGAGCACGTGCTTTGGGCTAGATACCGTGTCAGGTGTTGGAGTTACAGATGTGACTTACAGAGATTGTCCACACCCCTGAAATGAACACATCTGAGAGGTAGAACTATAGACCAGCTAGTACTCAGGTGAAGAGAATCTCATAGTAATAGAGGGTACTGTGGAGCATGTTGTGGAGGCCCTCCCCCTCATCTCCCAGACGCCAGTGCCTGCTGCAGCCTTCAGGGTCCCAAGCATCCCTAGACGGCTGGCCAGCATGGAAGCCTAGTATATCATGATTCTACTAGGGAGAGGGCCTGTTGAGGCCGGACGTGGGGCACAGGAGAGATTAAGCAGATGGGCTGGGAATGTGGCTTAATGGCAGAATGCTTGCCTAGCATGCATGAAGCCCCAGGTTTGATTCCTCAGAACTACATGCACAGAAAAAGCCAGAAGTAGGGCTGGGGAGGTGGTTCAGTGGTAGAGCGCTTGCCTTGAGCTAAAGAGCTGAGGAACAGCATCCAGGCCCAGAGTTCAAGCCCCATGACTGACCAACAAATAGAAAAGAAAAAGCCAGAAGTGACGCTGTGGCTCAAGGGGTAGAGTGTTAGACTTGAGCAAAAAGAAGCTCAGGGACAGTGGCCCTGAGTTCAAGACTCAGGACTGGTTTTAAAAAAAAAAGAGAGAGATGAGGCAGAGGATGGGGAATATGAGGTCAGTCTGGTCTACATTGTCAAACCCTGTATCAAAAACAAAATAGTGGGGCTGGGAAGGTGGCTCAGTGGCAGAGTGCTTGCCTTGCATACATGAGGCCCTGGGTTCAATTCCTCAGCACCACATAAGCAAAAAGAAAAAAGCTGGAAGTGGCACTGTGGCTCAAGTGGTAGAGCGCTAGCCTTGAGCTGAAGTGCTGAGGGACAGCGCCCAGGCCCAGAGTTCAGGACCCACAACCGGACCCCCCCCCCAAAAAAAAATAGACCAGCTAAAGAATGTGGTTAGACTTGAAATTAAAGGGAGTGGTAAAGCCAGACGCTGGTGGCTGACTACCTGTAATCCTAGCTACTCAGGAGGCTGAGATCTGAGGATCAGGTTCAAAGCCAGCCTGGACAGGAAAGTCCATGAGAATCTTATCTCTAATTAACCACCAGAAAACCAGAAGTGGCACTGTGGCTCAAGTGGTAGAGTGCTAGCCTTGAGCTGAAGAGCTGAGGGACAGCGCCCAGACTCAGAGTTCAAGCCCCCAACTGACCAAAAAAAAAAAAGATTAATCCATATTAGACAATCACATAGTAATATAAAAACTTTAGACAAGAAATGCCATGGTGTAATATGTGGAACTAGCAGGAATAGTTGAGTGTGGTTGTCTGTTACTTAAATACTCATTCTTTTTTTTGGAGGGGGGGTCCGGTCATGGGGCCTGAACTCTGGGCCTGGGCTCTGTCCCTCAGCTCTTCAGCTCAAGGCTAGCGCTCTACCACTTGAGCCACCGCGCCACTTCCGGCTTTTTTCTTTTTGCTTATGTGGTGCAGAGGAATCGAACCCAGGGCCTCAGGCATGTAAGGCAAACACTCCACCACTGAGCCACCTTCCCAGCTCAAATATTCATTCTTAAAAGGCTGGCTGAGAAAAAGTAAATTATGGTAATAGTTGTGTTTTTTTCCTCTTTTTGTACTGGTACTGGGACTTAAACTCAGGGGCTCAGCTTTTTTGCTCACAGCTGACATTGTATCAGGCCAGTCCCACTTTCAGTGTTTTTATTTTATTTGTTTATTTGATTTTTGTGCCATTACTAGGGCTTGAACTCAGGGCCTGGGTGCTGTCCTTTAGCTTTTTCACTCAAGGCTAGTGCTTTACTACTTGAGCCACAGCTCATCCTTTTAACTCAGAGATGAGTCTAATTTTAGCCTGGGCTGACTTTGAGCCATGATCCTCAGATCTCAGGCTCCTGAGTAGCTAGGATTATAGGCCTAGGCCACTGGCACCTAGCTTTCAATGTTTTTAAAGTGGAGATGTAGGCTGGGTACCTGTCATTCTTGTGCTTAGGTCCTGCATTCAAGCCCCAGTACTGGTGCACACAGACACACACAGATACACAGACACAACAAATGGAGACATAGAAGTATCATCTCTAGAATAATTTTTATTTTTATTTTTTGGTGCTTGGGATTGAATCTTGGACTTCATTAGTGCTAAGCAATCCTTGGATTTTTTTGTTTGTTTGTTTGGTTGGTTGGTTGTGGCGCTTGAACTCAGGGCCTAGGCATTAAAGACTAGCATTCTACCACTTTGAGCCACAGCTCCACTTTTGATTTTTGAGTGGTTAATTGGAGATAAAAGTCTCGCAGGGACTTTACTGCATGGGCTGGCTTTGAACGTTATCCTCAAGTCTCAGCCTCCTGAGTAGCCAGGATTACAGTTGTGAGCTACCAGCTCCTGGTGCTTGGAAATATTTTGAGGACTAGTTTTGCCTATTGCCTTTGTTCTGTTCTCAGCACTGGAAGTTTCCCTGCACATCTCTGTACTCTACCTCTAAATCTGGAAGACTAGCCATCGCCAGCCCTCCAGTCATATGTTTTTTTGTTTTTTTGTTTTTCTTTTTGGTCAGTCTTGGGGCTTGAACTCTGGGCCTGGGTACTGTCCTTGAGCTTTTCAGCTCAAGGCAAATGCTCTACCACTTGAGCCATAGCATCACTTCTGGTTTTCTGGTGGTTAACTGGAGATAAGAGTCTCATGGCCTTTCCTGCCTGGGCTGGCTTTGAACTGTGTTCCTCAAATCTCAGCCTCCTGAGTAGGATTACAGGCATGAGCCACTGGTGCCTGGCTCGTACCCCAGTCACATGTTCTTGCATAGCCTTATGTACACCAACAGTGATCATTTTGTTTTGTGAAAAAAAGAATTCTATGGGGCTGGGAAGGTGGCTCAGTGGTAGAGCACTTGCCTTGTATGCTCGAGGCCCTGGGTTCGATTCCTCAGCACCACATAAGAAAAAAGCCGAAAGTGGCTTTTTTTTCTAGAACTAGGAATATAAGTTAGTGGCAAAGCATCTAGCATGGGTGCAGCCTTAGATTCTATGCCTAGGGCTATATATCTAACAGGAAAAGACTTGTCAAATTCCCTGTTTTGTTGTGTTTTCAAGGAGTGGCTAGCACATCCCTGATTATGTGCTCTGCTCTTTTGAACAGGCACCATGCGAGCCGTGCGCCGGCACCTATTTCCCCAGAATTCAGCGCCGGGCCGAGGCATTGTCTGGGAGTGGCTGGGTGACGATGGCTCCTGGACGGCCTATGAAGCCAGCATCTGTGACTATCTGGAACAGCAGGTGGCTGGAGGCACCCAGCTTGTGGACCTGGCTCCCCTGGGGTACAACTACACCATCAACTATGCCACCCACACACAGACCAATAAGACTTCCAGCTTCTGCCGAAGTGTGCGGCGCCAAGTTGGGCTACCTTACCCAGTAACCACCGTCATCGCTCCACCAGGCCACACAGGAGTTGCCTGCTCTTGCCACCAGTGCCTCCATGGCAGTGGAACTGGCCCTGTGTCGGGCCGCTACCGCCACTCCATGACCAACCTTCCTGCATATTCCACCCCTCAAGCCTCCCACAGGACTACCCTTGTCTTTGGGGCCCACCAAGCTTTTGCCCCATACAACAAGCCCTCACTCTCTGGGGCCAGATCCGCACCCAGGCTGAACACCACCAACCCCTGGGGTGGGGCAGTCACTGCCCTGGGCAACCAACCCTTCTTCCGCTCCAGCCTCTCCCACCTGGGACCACAGCTTCTGCCTCCAGCCTCGTCCACTTCCAGTGGAGCCAGGTATCATGTCCCTCAGGTCATTGTCCTGGCCATGGACTGGCTTCTGCTTTTATGTACTGAGAGGAGCACCCGGGTCACTGCCGAGTGGCCCCTGCCCTTCTTGGTTGTCTCTGCTCCATTGTCTCATGCCACACAAATGCTGAGGTGCCATGGCCCTATGTAGCCTGGAGTGACCTGGCCTTCACTGGGCTAAAGTCATCCTTTCACTCCTTTGGGATTGTGTGGTGCCAGGTTATAGAGACCTGGCCTGTGCTCGTGTGCTACATGGCATGTGTTATACCTGAAGACATTCCAGTAGCTGTGCACTCACTGATTCCCCTCCTGGGCCAGACACTGCCAACCCCAAAATCCTCAGAAGAGGCCCCAGAAACCTAGAATGGGGAAAGCATGTGGTGCAGGGTGTGGAGTCCACAGGTGGCATGGGCATGGACCATGTGTGACCCGGCAGTTGTTGGCAGTTGTTGTTTTTAAGGCAGTCTTACTGTGTAGCACAGGCTGGCCTTGAACTTACTATCTTCTTGCCCTTCAGCCTCTGAGTGTTGGGGCCAAGTGGCATTTTAAAATCTTGGCTAAGAGGAGTACACTTCAGCTGGCTGATAGGTGCTGTGCTGTGCTTACTGCCCAGTGTTGAGTGTGGAGAACATAGATTTGAGAGGACAGCAGCATGGGACTGCCTTCTGAGGGAGAGAGACCTGGGTGGGAGGTAGCAGAGTCTGCAGCCTGTAGCTGTCCTGGTCCCCAGGGAGGACAGTGTCTTACTGATCTGGACTGCTGATCAGCCATCTTGTGAGGTGACAGACCTGGGCAGCTTATGTGCAGCTAGTATTTGTTCTTATGGATTTCCCAGGACCTGACCAGCATTGTTAGGTACAGGTCAGGCTATGGGAGCAACTTCACTGGTCTGCATGATGTACTTAAGCTTTATAGGTAGGATCATCAACTTGAGCTTCAGCCACATAGCCAGAGGTGGCAGAAGCAGAATTAAACCTGGCCTCAGGACATGTAGAGAGTCCTTGAAGCCCTGGGATGCAGTGTGAAGCAGGGTAGAAGCCACTGCAGTTGATGAGGACAGGTCTGGATAGGGAAGACGATTGGGATGGGGTCCATGTTTTCCAGGCTGCTGCTGCTTCCAAAGTTGGGGCTATGGACCTGGCCTCTGGGAATGGCAAGTCCAGTGAGGTGTTACTACTCACAAGTGTTCTCCCATTGCCCTCAGATGCAGGAGTCCCATTCAGGGACCAGGCCCTTCATTGACGGTCCTGAACAGTGATCAGAGCTGCAGCTTTCCAACTCAGGGCCTGGGTGCTGTCCCTGAGCCTCTTTGTGCTCAAGGCTAGCACTCAACCACTTGAGCCACAGCCCCACTTCCAGTTTTTAAGTGGTTAATTGGGGATAAGAGTTTCAGGGGGACTTTTCTGCCCACCTAGCTTTAAATCATGAGCCTCAGATCTCAGCCTCCTGAGTAGCTAGGATTATAGGCATGAGCCACTGGCACCTGGCTCCTGGGGCTTTTTAAACATTGTTTTGAGGCAAGTGGCTACATGCTAACTAGAGGTAGGATTCTAGGTTGAGTCAGGTGACTTAATGGGGCTCTTTTTTTTGTGTTAGTCGTGGGACTAAAACTCTGGGCCTGGGCACTATCCCTGAGCTCTTCAGCTCAAGGCGAACGCTCTACCACTTGAGAGCCACAGTGCCACTTCTGATTTTCTGGTCATTAATTGGAGATAAGACTCTCTTGGACTTTCTTGCCTAGGCTGGCTTTGAACTGCAATCCTCAGATCTTAAGTCTCCTGAGTAGCTAGGATTACAGGCGTGAGCCACCAGTGCCTGGCTTAATGAGGCTTTTAATAGGGAGTTTCCATTGATCTTCCCCAAACCATCTTGTGTACTTGTCAGGGTCTCCCCCTCAGCTGCAGGCCCTGTGTGGAGGCTGGCAGATGACAGCAGGTCGTAGTGCCAGCAGTCCTCCTCTGGGTGCTGGCAGGCCATGCCTGTCACTGCTTGCCCTGGGCCCTGGGCTGGAGCTGGGAGGAACTGGGCCAGCTAGTGTGTTGGGTGCCACAGCCACAAAGCAGCCTGCGCCCTGGGATAGGTGTGCAGCCTTGTTCCCTTGAACTTTTTTGGAGCTGGGATGAGTGTAATTGCACTTGCACAGGCCTATCCAGGCCATGAGAAACAAGGCTTTTCCCATGTCTAATTTTGTAATGTGGCCTTCTTTACTTGCCCTCCCTGAAGGATGAAAGAGCCTGTGGCCTGACCCTGGGATAACTGAAAACATCTGGTACCTTCTTCTCCTAGGGGCTTTGCAATGTTCTCAGAGCTAAGTGCATGTGTTCAGATTGAGTGAAACTTGCCCTTCCCATAGAGGGGAACATGGCCATAGGCAGGCCTGGAGGAGTTACTGTTTGAGCAGGTGGCCCTCAGGCTCTGTGGAACCCATAGCCTTTGTTTTATTTTTGAAGTGCTCATGGTTTCCAGTCCACTTCTTGCTCAATCTGGATGAAACTGTCTGTGTGGTTTACTGGTGCCCCCTAGGAACATGGAGTAATCCTGGACACGCTGTGTCATTGGTAACTGATCTGCTAGGTGTAAATAAGTTTCCTGCAGCTGACAGTTATCGCTTTATGCATCAAAACACGTGTCCTAATGTGGTGGGTGGGAACTTCCTGAATGAATATGTCACGTGCACTGTAACAGAGGTAGGACCCCTTAGTTGGCATTTTTATGACTGGGTTGGCGTTTAGGACCAGTAACTAAAACTTAATCTGCAGGTATTTTTCTCCTCACTAAATAATCTTGTTAGGTGACTTTCCTCGTAGCTTATGTCTGCTGCCCTGCATGGACGCCCTTCCTTCAGCTGTGGGCCCAGGACTCTGGCTGTGGCTGTCTCTTGGCCTGTACACTTAGGGTTTAGGCTTAGACAGGGCCTCACTTCCAGCCTGCTTTAGGCTGTTAGCTCATGATTCTTCTGTTCCCTCCTGAGACTATGCCGTTGAACTGGTGTGTTTCTGAAGTTTCCTTTTGCTCTAATACTACTGTGGTTTTCAATTCACGGTTTGTTCAGAACCCCAAAGGCCTGCCTTTGTTTGCCTTCCTCTGCTCCTTAGAGACCTGGGAAGTTTGTATGGAGCCTTTCCACCTCCTGGAACCTTCTGGATCTGTCCCTATTCTCTAAAGAAATTGAAGCTCAGGAAGAAGACTTGAGGTGCCCAGGGCACATAGCTCACGTGGGTGCTGGGAGCCGTTTCAGCATATCCAGGTTAGGTTTCCTTCCTCTCCATCCTCCTTGCTCGCTCCCGTGCCTGGGACTGTGAAATCATGTCTGCACCAAC
This sequence comes from Dipodomys ordii, assembly GCF_000151885.1. Classification (NCBI taxonomy): domain Eukaryota; kingdom Metazoa; phylum Chordata; class Mammalia; order Rodentia; family Heteromyidae; genus Dipodomys; species Dipodomys ordii. The sequence goes on from NW_012267359.1 coordinate 2,102,794, forward strand.
TATGTAGTCCTGTCCCACGTCCTTTGGCCCTTGTGGAGCTTTCCCAGGCTGGAAAGCCAGGTGGGCCTGGTAGGTAGCCCAAGAGTGGAGGTGAATGGCACCTAAACAATGGCTATAACAGTTCTTGTAAAGGATGTTTAGTGGTAAAATGGTACATGCTTGAGCCTTTGAGGGTGAGTTTCTATCCCGAGCCCATCTTGGGAAATGTGAGGCCCAGGTCCTTGTATTTCTTTCTTTTTTTTGGGGGGGGGTCCGGTCGTGGGGCCTAAACTCTAGGCCTGGGTGCTGTCCCTCAGCTCTTCAGCTCAAGGCTAGCGCTCTACCACTTGAGCCACAATGCCACTTCCGGCTTTTTTCTTTTTGCTTATGTGGTGCTAAGGAATTGAATCCAGGGCCTTGAGCATGCAAGGCAAGCGCTCTACCACTGAGCCACCTTCCCAGCCCAGGTCCTTATATTTCTGTGTTCCTCCTGAGACGAGAATGGGATGGAATGTTCTGGAAGGATACATGTAGGGGTGACATGGGAAAATTTTATACCGAACTAGGTCAGCTCCTAGTTCTGTTCACTGGCATCCTCACTGCTAGTCCTGGGTGTGGGAACTCAGACTAGGCCTTCCCCATTTGGGCCTCTCCTTGGTTTCTTTGTGAAGAGAAGCTGTCAGGAACCTCTGTGGACTGTGTAGGCTTCTTCCCCTAGCCCACTGAGTACTTGTTTTACAGAATTTGAGAGCCACGTTTTTTTTTTTTTTTTTGGAACTTGAATTCAAGGCCTAGTGCTCTCACTAGGCTCTGAACTTTTTGTGTTTATTTTAGTTTTTTAACCACAGCTAGCTTTCTACTAGTTGAGTCATGCTTCTAGTTGTAGCTTTTTTTTTTTTTTTTTTGTCTGTTGTGGGGCTCGAACTCTTGGCCTGGGCGCTGTCCCTAAGCTCTTCAGCTCAAGGCTAGCACTCTACCATTTGAGCCACAGCACCACTTCCAGTTTTCTGGTGGTTAATTAGAGATAAGAGTCTCACAGACGTTCCTGCCTGGGCTGGCTACTGTGATCCTCAGATCTCAGCCTTCTGAGTAGCCTCTGGTGCCTGGCTAGTTGTAGCTTTTTGCTGATTATGTTTCAGATTTGCCCAGGCTGGCTCCAAGTCTTGATTCTCAGATCTCAGTCTCCTGAGTAGCTGTGATGATAGGTGTGAGCCGCCAGTACCTGGCTAAGCTTTGATTTTTGGAGCTCAAGGCTCAAGCTCAGTGTTACCCTGGGAAGTTGATCTGGGAACCTGTGCTGGAATCTCACATCATTCACAAACACTTTCAGGGACAATCCCTCTTCCTTCCAGTCAGAAAAAAGGGAAATAGGCTCATAGGGACATACTTGCTTCTCATGGACACCTCTGGTGTTCAGTCCCAGACCTTCTCTGCATTATCAGGGCCTCCTAGGTCTCTCTCACCCTTTTCTTCATGCTGAGAGTAGCTAAAGAGGGTAGGAGCTACTGCTTTTCTTTTGGTGGTTAACTGTGATTTGAATCAAGGGCCCTTGGTAGGCAGGTGCTTTACTGCTGAGCCATACATACCTCAGATCTAAGTTGTTCTTTTTGTTGTCCAGCCAAGCAGGCTGCTTTTGTATTGTTTTGGGTCTGGTCATGGGGCCTGAACTCTAGGCCTGGGCGCTGTCCCTCAGCTCTTCAGCTCAAGGCTAGCGCTCTACCACTTGAGCCACAGTGCCACTTCCGGCTTTTTTCTTTTTGCTTATGTGGTGCTGAGGAATTGAGCCCAGGGCCTCAGACATGCAAGGCAAGCGCTCTACCACTGAGCCACCTTCCCAGCCCCCAAAAGCAGGCTGTTTTAATTAAAAGAACATTCAAAATATTCAAACAAAATCTCTTTCTGAACTTAGGATAATGCTAGAGTACCTGCTCTAGAAGTCTGCTCCAGACTTTTCCATACATCAGCTCCAGCTGGGTATGAGGTTTCCTGTCTGTGACATGTGACTGGGGTGGTGTAGAGCTTGTGGCAGCCCCTGGAGCAGTGGTGGTTTGGGGACAGCAAGTGGAACAGAAAGGAGCTGGCCCTCCCCTGATCTGGGCTGGGCCCATCCCTGTGGAACAAAGGCCCTGGGAACTCCAGTGTGGGACTATGTGGGAGGGTTTTGTAATCTTAATATTTCATCATCTGTTCTGGATTGGGATGGATGGGAGGACCTAGGAGTCAGAGGGAGGTGGAGCCGGCAGGAACTTGACCTTCTCTTCCCAAACCAAAATGGCCTGCATTTGTTACCATTTGAAACATTTAAACATGAGTATTTATAACCAAGTGAATGGCATTGAACATAGTCACCATGGCAAGCTAGACCCTCGTTACTATAGGTTTTGGGTTTTTTTGTTGTTGTTGCTGTTTTTGTGTTTTTTTGGTGCTGGGGATGGAACCCAGGGCCTTGGACATGCTCAGCAAGTGCTCCACTCCTGAGTTACACCTCTAGTACCCATACTGTTATTAAGAAAACATCCCCAAAGCTTTATTCTGTACTGGTTTTAGATTGACAGAAAGCTTACACAGTACAGAGTTCCCATACCTCCTGCACTTTACATTTCACCGTAAACAGTGTGGTGAGGACCAGAAAACTGCCTGTGTGCAACACTTATAGCTAAATGGTTTCACAGGATCCTGTGTGGGGTCCTGCTTTGCAGGTGGGTGTCTGTCATTCCTCCTGTTCTCTAGTCCCTGATGCTCCTCAGTCCCTTATAGCTTCTGGTTCCACAGAGGTGCTTAGTTCAATATCCCTTGACTTGGGTTTAGTTGTTTCTTGAGCGTGGACCAGGTGATGTGTTTCTGGCAGGAATCATGTATAGAGAAGGTCAGCAGATCACTGGCTGTGTTGGTCTCAATGGCTGATGGTTCACAGGAACCCAGACCTCACTCTAATGAAACTAAGTGAGCTTTGAACTGTGTGAGCTCCAGGATTGTGTTCTGGTCTACGAGCTGCCCAAGCAATCAGAGAAAGTAGAGGTGGGAAGGGGGCCTCGGCAGGGGGTTCAGCTCAGCTCCACTCAGCTTTCTCTCTTTCTTTCCAAGTGCCTCCCTCCCCAGTGGTGCATCCAGCAGCTCCGGGAACACCCCTGCCACGGTGCCTGTGCAGATGCCGAAGCCCAGCAGGGTCCAGCAAGCTCTTGCCGGTAGGTGCCTGGACTGGAGGAGGCAGCGGGCTGGGGGCCTCATCACCCTCCAGGAAACCTGAAGGTATCGCTTGGGGAAGCAGTGCCTGTTCCCATGATGGTGTGCCCTGAGGGAGTGAGCCTGGTGCCCCCTGCTCAAGCCCTCTGGCAGAGTCAGGCCTGATGATGGTGCTCTCAAGTGGACTTCCCACATCTGTGCGTGTATGTGTGTGTGCGTGTGTGTGCATGCGTGCGCTAGTCATGAGGCTTGAACTTGGGCTGGGTGCTGCTGAAGCCTAGTGCTCTACTACTTGAGCCACAATTTCACTTCCAGTGCTTTTTGATGCTTATTTGGAGATGAGTCTTATGAAATTCCCTGCCCAGGCTGGCTGCAAACCTCTATCCTCAGATTTCATCCTCCTGAGTAGTTAGGATTATAGACGTGAGCCATCTGCATCTGGCTGCACATCCTTTTTTAAGTTTTGCATGGAATTATAGATAGAGCCACTTTACTGGCCTGCAGGAGCCTCTGGGGGTTCTCAGAATGGGTTGGCTGTAGTTAGACCCTGATTGTTTTCTTGTGCTGGGGATGGAACCCAAGGCTTCCCTCTTGCTCGGCAAGTTGCTCTTGCTGCTGCTAACTTGCATGCCAGCCACTCTTGTCATCAACACGTGCCATTGGGTCCATCATGGTGTCTCTTACCCATGCCCTGTGGGGTTCATAGGGGTGGAGCAGCTAGAAGCAGATTTGACCTTGTGGGAAACCCAAAGTGGGTACCAGAGAAGACAGGAAAGGGCAGCAGACTCCTGCCACTTGCAGCTGACACAAGGAAGCAAGTGATAGAGTTTGAGGTGGTCAGACAGGGCAGGCCTGTGAAGTGCAGGGAGAGGGCCAGCCTTGGAGAAGGGAGCCTTCTGTCTAGATGGCTGGCAACACAGCGAGGAAACAGGGTGGCCTTTGGAGTCCAGCTGTCACCATAGTCTATCATCACAACAGTGACTCGAGGAGGGCTGGCTCTGCATGTGTATTCACATTGAATTCCTAAACAACTCTGAGGTATGGATTTAGTCCCACTTTATGTTTGAGGAAACTGAGGCTCAGAGAACTTCAAAATCCTTCAGAGTCCTTCTGTCCCAGGATTTGGCTTCTTGTGTGTGATACTTTGGCACTCCTGAGTCTGGAGGGAGACTTGCTCAGATGTGGCTGTGGTATAGACAGCGGCCTGTCCCAGAGGCAGCAGCAGTGTGGAGTGCAGCCCAGGAAGGGCCTAGTCTCTCCCAAGAGAGCCTCAGAGGACCCTGGGAGAGCCACTGGGCAGGTGGTAGAACTAGGAGTGAGGAGGGCAAGGAACTGGGGAAAGCCAGGTGGGAGACAGCCTAAGGTCCTCTCTGCCCATTTCAGCTGTCGGCTCTGCTGGAGCCAGGAAGAAAGAGAGCAGAGTGCTGGAGGTGGGGCCCAAGTAGTAGAGGTCCTGAAACCCCAGTGCTGCCCCCAAAAGAATAGAACAACAACAACAACAAACAAAGAACAAGCTGTGATGCGGCATGGGGAGGGCCCTCAGACTGAAGAGCAGAGGACAGGGGCAGAGGACCACTACTGTGCCGTTCTCCCACTCCTGGGAGCCACTGAGAGAGGTAGCTTAGCAATTGTGTCACACTTGTTTGCACTTGGGAAGCACATGCTCTGCCACTTGAGTCATGCCCCCAGCCCACCCTTTTTGCTTTTAGGATTTTTTGTGTTCGTGGCTGGTTTTGTGGCAGTTCTAGGGCTTGAATTTAATTCCTCATGCTCTTGCTCAGCTTTTTTGGTCAAGGCTGTTCCTCTATCACTTAAGCCACAGTTCCACTTCTGGCTTTCTGCTGGTTAATTGGAGATAAGTCTTTTGGATTTGTCTGCCATAGCTGGCTTCGTACACCAACCAGCAAGAGGTGACACTGGGTGTGAAACTAGGCGGGGAGGCCAGAGCAGGGTAGACTTGAGTCCTGACCCTTTTCTCCAGATGAGGGGCCAGCCCTGGGTCAGATAGGGTTTTTATGATTGAGAGTGAGTCTGCAGATGGGGACTTCACATTCAGAGGCTTGGAGTGGGAGTTCTCTGGAGTGGATAGAAAGCCATGGTTGTTCAGTAGTTAGGCGATGTGTGAGGTTGTCCTTCACCCTTTGCTGCTGAGGAAGATGTGATGGCTTATTCTTTTTTTTGTTGTTGGTCATGGGGTTTGAACTCTGGGCTTGAGTGTTGTCCCTGCACTCTTCAGCTCAAGGCTATCGCTCTACCACATGAGCTACAGTGCCACTTCTGGTTTTCTGAGTGGTTTATTGGAGATAAGAGTCTCACAGATGTTCCTGCCGTGGCTGGCTTTGAACTGCGATCCTCAGATCTCAGCCTCCTGAATCGCTAGGATTACAGGCGTGAGCCACTAGCGCCTGGCATGATGGTTTATTCTTGATACCCCTTGTCAGATCCATCCCTCCTCCTGTCCATCATGCCTCTTACTTGCTGCTTTCAAACTGAGCACCAGGAATCAGGTTCTGCTGGTCTGGATGGAGAGTGCTGTGGCTCCGGCCTTCTGGAGGCTGATGAAGGTGGCCCTGAGGATGTCTTCCTCTCTCTGGACAGGGTGCCCTGCGTGCTGGGTTGTGGCAGTGGTGGGTGAAGGGAAGAAGACCCCTGAAACAGGTGTCTGAGTTGTTGACGTCAGAGGACTAGGAAGAACCACTCAGTGGGAAAGAGGCTGAGTTGGCAGGGTGTAGCCCCTTTCCCCAGGTGACCAGTGACGACCTGCCTGCAGGATGGGCGGGTACCTCTGCTGGCTGAGGGCAGATCTGAGCACAGTGGGCCCCGGGCAGGGCCTGTGTTCCAGTCAGGAGGCATGGTCAGCACTAAGGCTGTGGGCTCTGAAGGAAAGCTGCATCTATTCCAAATCCCTCCCATCTTTCCGCCACCTGCAATTGCTTGTCATCTTGCTCCTTTAATTCCCAAGGGAACTGCACTTGAGCCCAGTAACAAGCTGGGAGTATGGGTGGCATTGTAGTGACTCTGGGTCTCCTGGAGTGTACTTTGGTGCCTCCTTCAGAGTGGCAGCACACCATCCCTGGCCTGATTCTGCCCAGTTAGCGGTTGACCTCAGCTTCTATCCCAAGCTGGGTTCCTTTGCCAGGTGAGACCCTCAGCAGCTGGTCTGTCAGCCCCTACCCCCTGAGTTTCGTCTGGTGGGGCAGTGCTGTCTGGCTCAACATGTTGTAGGGGCCTTGGGCTTTGACCCTGAGTAACCCTGAGCCTGGCTCTGAGGCCTAGGAAAGCTATTCTCACTCCACTGGCTGAGAAGCCAGAATGCCCTCCCTTGAGGGAGCGCTCTGGTCAAGGAGGAGGCCAGCTGTGCCAGGGACTCCACTGTGAGGTACTAGGTTATGGGGGAGTAGGAAGGAGTGCAGCTAGCCAGGACAAGTGAGGCCCCAGGAGGAGGGCAGCAGGGAGCTCTTGGCCTTGGTCTGCCACAGTTCCTTCCCTCGTGGACAGCAGCAGAGGAAGCTGGGCCTGGGTCACCTCAAGCCCCAAGCAGCCATGTCACCAAGGTAGCCACATGGGTGGTAGAAAGCAGGGTATGGTAAGCTGGGAGGGCACAGCCAGGCCTGTAGGCTCGAAGGGGTGGAGGGGGCGACTGAACCCTCAGAATCAAGGGGCTGGCCCTGTTGATCCAGCTTGGCAGAGCCCTGCCACTGCACTTCATGTGCTCCCCCTGCATGGGTGCAGGGAGATGTCATCCAGGACTGCTTGGGACACCCTGGGATATACTCTATACACTTTCCTGAAGCGAATGACTGCACATTGCATGCTCTGGAAATCTAGAATCTGGCAACCTCCAGGTTCCCTAGGGCAATTCTCAGGTCCTCCTGGCTGTTCATGTGCCACCAGCTTGGACACCAAAGGATTGCGGGCATCGTATGCGAACACCTCCCTCTAACGTTTCTCCCTCTGCATGTCTGATCTCGCACCCGTGCAGGCATGACAAGTGTGCTGATGTCAGCCATTGGACTCCCTGTGTGTCTTAGCCGCGCACCCCAGCCTGCCAGCTCTCCCGCCTCCTGTCTGGCCTCTAAAAGTCACAGCTCAGTTAAGAGACTGAGGAAAATGTCCGTGAAAGGTAGTTGCTATTCACAAATGCTCTCTGGCCTCTGTTAAGCCTCTTCCACATCTTGCTGCCTCTGACTCTCCTGCGCTCGTCGCTCTTGCCCTCGTGGCCCTCCACTTCCTCTGCCCTCTCTCCCTGCCCTCCAGCAGGCAGTGTGTGTGGGTGTGACTCCTGAGACTTACTTCCCTGGCGGAAGCTGGACAAAGTGGCCTTGTTCCTAGGGACACTGTGACTTTGTAGTCATGAAGGTGTAGATGACAGCTGGCTAAGGATTATGGGATGCCTTCCCTTTCAAGGGGCTGGTTTGTTTCAGGAAAGGTTCCCAGAGAGCAGCCCAGTGTGTGTGGCCAGGTAGCATGGCATCCGGTTCCATCCAGTAGTCAGAGATGGCCTGCCTGCAGAGGTGTTGCTTGAGAGGTCTGTGTTCAGTGGGGTGCGGGACTCCAGGAAGAGGATGTGGTCAGCACAGAGCCTCAGAAGTCTAGGGGGCAGGTTCTGGGGGGGTTGCAGGACTTGGGGAAGCTAAGCTGTAGACTAATGGCTCTGCTGGCCTGGGCCACCCCCACTCCTGCCCTCCCTAGCCGTGGCTCTGCTGGCCTGGGCCACCCCCTGCTCCTGCCCTCACTGGCCATGGCTCCCACACATTTCCTCATCATTGTCTGTGGCTCCTGTTCAGGTGAACAGGTGGCTTAGGAGCAGGAGGGATGTGCAGGTCAGCATAGCAATGGTGGCTGCTTTTTTCTGCCCTGATGGAGGCAGGCAGAAGTGCGGGGCTGCCTGGCAGCCCCCCAGGCACCTGGGTTGTCTGGAAAGGACAGCCCTGCCTTTCTGAATTCAGATATGTGTCATGAGCGTGGCGGTCACCTGATGATGGCTCACAGAAGCAAGCCTACCTGGGCCAGGGTACTCAGTTACAAAAGGGAGCTCATGCTTATGGCAAACAAGCTAAGAAGCTGATGGACTGCAAATAGATAAAGTGTAAACTTTGTCCCATTCTGCTATTCATAACAATCTTTCAAGACATTCAGGATTTGGAACTAAATCTGAAAACATTGGTATTGATAGCTAGTTTATATTGGCCAAAAACATGTCCTGTGCTATTCATATGTCATGTATTTTCAGTATTGTACATCATTTGGAAAGGGCTATCATCTGAATTTCTAGGAATCATGGGTTCTTTGCTGAGTGGGGTCTTGGCAGAAAAGGGCCAGGAGGCAGTCTTGGCAGAGGGGCCTGGCACTCCTGTCTGGCTTGTGGCCACCAAGCCCCAGCTGTTCTGTGCCGGTGGGCGTTGTTTTCTTTGTTACCACAGCAGCAGAGTGTGGGTTCTAGGGGTCCAGATGGACAGGCAGAGGGGTAGGGGATTGTGTGTACATGCGGGGTATATCTGGGTTCTAGGGTGGGTGCAGGGTACACCAGCGTGGAGTAGGGGGTATGGGGTGTGGGAGTATGGAGTGTGCATCTGGAAGGCCAGAGGCATGCATGCATGGTGTCTCTCCGCTGGCCCCTGCCGCCCCCAGCTCTAGCTTCTACTTTGTGTCGTTGAGGGAACTGAGACTCAAGTGGCAGGATTTGGAGTCAAACCCAGTGTCCCCTGACCCCCTCTGCTCCACCACACCGCCTGCCACCCCCATCTGGCTCCCTGTTCTGTTACTGCCTTCTCTGGTCTGAGAGTTAGATGCTGAGCCTATAGATAATAAGACCTTGTGGCCTCTGGTCAGGGTTTGAGCTCGAGTTGAAAACAGGAGCCTCACAGTGACCCCTGAGGTGGGTGTTGGCTCCCTGCCAGCACAGCTGCTTCAGGGGCCCTGCTGTCTCTGCAGCCTCCCCTGAGCCTGCAGGAGCTCAGCTGAAACCTTCTGATTAGCCAGCTGGGTTCTTGACCTTGGCCCAGGGTTGGTGTCCGGAGGTACAGGCCTCCTCCGCATCACGAGTAGGCGGTGAAGCGGGGGCCAGCGGCCTGCACTTCTGCTGTGAACTGAGTGGGCATGGGACAACCTCTCTTCCAGCACTGAAATGTACAGCGCTTTATGACAGCGTCATAAGCAGATGTGTAGGCAGATGCCCTGTGGGACACGCTTCCAGACCCCATACACGCAAAACTTCCTTACACTGAGATGAAGTTGAAAACAGCACCGCTAGAATGTACTCGGCCATCCTCTGTGGGAACCTGTTGTCACAGCTGCTCTTTGGCATTTGCGGGTGTCTTGAGAAGGGCCTAGGTTTGCTTTCCTGGGGCACACTCTGGGAGGGGCGTGACAGGCTGCTCTGTTTCTTTGTTTCTGCCTCCTCCAGGGCCTCCCAGGCTGGACCAGGCACCAAGCTCGTGGCCTGGGCGGGGCTGCCAGTATCCTGCGTGTGCTCCAAGGCTGTCCTGTCTTGCGCGCTAACCTTCCCTTCTTGCCCTGCTAACATTTCCTCCTGGCAGCTTGGACTTCTGCCCGTCTGCTCTCCCTGGCACCACGCTGCCCGGCTCGCACACCCAGGACTGCTTATGTTCTCGTCTCTTGCAGGAGGGGCTCCAAGGCCTGAGCCAGAGCAAGTGATCAAAAGCTACACTGAGGAGTTGAAAACACCCCCTGATGAGGTATGTGTCCTGTGAGAGGCCAGGGCAAACTCCAGGGAAGGGGACCCCAGCCCACACTCGGCCTGGCAATTGCTTCCTAGGTATGCAGGGCTCCTGTGGGAGGCATTATCAGGATGAGGTGCCCTGGCTTCCCAAGACCTGCATCACTGCCATCAGAGTTGAGCTGCGGTCCTGAGCAAAGTGCTTTCTCTCAGGCAAGAGGATTGGGCCTATCTCCCTTAGTCAACCCTTGGAAATTGTTCTGCATCTCCTGCCCTTCCTCAGCCCTGTTCCATTTTGTGGAGGCATTCAGCAGGGCGGGAGGCGCAGAGAAAATGAACTCACAGGACAGCCCGTGAGACCCAGTTGGCACCCAGTGTGCCGGCACGTAACCTGGGACCTTCCATGCCACATTCTGAGTTGGGCGTGTGAGAAATCCAGATGGACAGAAGCCTGGGATTTGTCCTGGACTCCCGTCCTTCTTCAGCCTTCTCCAAACTCAGCTCCGGCTTTCTCTTTTTCCTCTTCTTCCAGCCTCAGGCACCTCCTTTCCAAGCTGCTACCCATGCAGCCAAACATGGCCAGATGCTTATTTTCCTTTTTGGAGGCAGCTCTGTGTATCCCAGTGTGGCCTTAAACTCATGATCATCCTGCCTCAGCCTCCTGAGTGCTAGGATTATTGGTGTGCACCATCACACCTGGCTCATCTGGCTGCTAAAATGCCTCAGCTGGGTCCTGACACAAGACTGCTCCAGCTCCTGAGTGCAGTAGTCAAGACATAGCCCTGTCCAAGCTCTAGGTTCATTGTTGACCTGTGCACACCCCCTTCTGGTTCAGGCCTCAGGTGGTCCCTTCCTCTGTCCTGCTGTCCATCTGACAATTTCTGTGTCTCTTGTAAAAGCCAGCCCCAGAGGCTTCTCCCTCTGTCCTTATTTGCGTGGTCCCTGTGTCCCACGCCTGTGGTTTTGCTCTTCGTTGGCACAGATCACAGACTACTTGGGTCCCCGTGTGGGAGCACAGCCGCTGGCTGGTGTGTATCCTCTTCCTGCATCTCAGCCAAGGAAGGCCTTTTCCCACAGACTGGCCTGCTGATGGCCAGTGGCTGGTCAGTGAGCCCTGTGTTTGGTCTCTATTCTAGGACTGCATCATCTGCATGGAGAAACTGTCCACAGTGTCCGGCTATAGTGATGCAACCGACAACAAGACCCTGGGACCCGTGGCTGTGGGCCGCCTCACCAAGTGCAGCCATGCCTTCCACCTGCTGTGCCTGCTGGCCATGTACTGCAACGGAAACAAGGTGCCCATGTGGGTCTGGGTGGGAGCCAGTGACCTGCCCTGCCTCAGGCCGGTGGCCCCAGCAAGCAGCCTGCAGCAGGCTGAGGGTCAGTGCTAGGCCTCTGGGGTAGCAGGGGTGGCATCGCTCCTGGCAGGACTGCGAAGCCCTGTGTCTTGCTTGAAGAACTTTCTTTTTTTGTTGTTGTTGTTGATCTTGGGGCTTGAGCTCTGGGCCTGGGTGCTGTCCCTGAGCTCTTCAGCTCAAGGCAAGTGCTCTACCACTTTGAGCCACAGCGCCACTTCCAGTTTTCTGGGAGTTAATTGGAGAAAAGAATCTCACAGCCTTTCCTGCCTGGGCTGGCTTTGAACCTCAATTCTCAGATCTCAGTCTCCTGAGTAGCTGGGATTACAGGCGTGAACCACCAGTGCCTGGCTTGGAGAGCTTTCTGAAGGCTCAGCTCCCACCTGTTGGCCTGTCTGTGTTTTAGGAAGGGGACCAATGAAGCTGATACCCTGACTCCTCCAACCAGCTCAGGGGGAGGTCCCGGGCTCCTCTGAGCAGCAGGCCTGCCTCTCCCTACCATGCACAAGTACTCCATGCCTTTCTTGTGACACCCTGCACTGATGCAAGGCACCAAGAGGGGACCATGCTCAGGGTTCCCTGCTAGGCAGAGCAGGCTTACTCAGGCTCTCGGTGTTGACCCTTGTCCTGTGTCCCCCACCCTTCAGACCTCAGGGGCACTCAACCAGGGTGGATATAGATGGGAGGGCGGAGACAACCAAGTCACAGGCCAGCCTGCAAGGCCCAGTTGGGCCCCTTGTCTGTTTCCCTGCCACCCAGTGGCAGTGGTGTGGGTGGCAGGTTTCCAGGGGGACTGGGGAGGACTTGCCTGTGGAGCCAGGTGTCCTGCCAGCTGCGGTCTCCAGGTGCCTCACCCCATCCACACAGTGACTCGATGAGCTGGTGGTGCGCAGCTTTTTACTTTGACTAGAAGACCACAGCAGTCCAGCCTCTGTAAGGGCCATCTGCATGCTGGGCACTGTGCCTGCCCTTATCTGGTGGCCTCTTGTCCCCACTCCCTGGTCCATGTGCTCATGGGCTGCCAGCTCAGTTGCATCTGCCTTGTCTCAGGACGGGAGTTTGCAGTGTCCATCCTGCAAGACCATCTATGGGGAGAAAACCGGGACGCAGCCCCGGGGCAAGATGGAGGTACACAGGTACCAGATGTCCCTCCCGGGCCACGAGGACTGCGGGACGATCCTCATCATTTACACCATCCCTCATGGCATCCAGGTGAGGGGCCTGCCCCACAGAGCCTCGGCCACCCTCCTCTGCCCGCCCTGCCCCCTTCCAGCCGCCTGCTCTATCACACTTCCACGCCCCACTCCCCAGGAAGCCAGGCCAGGGAGCAGGAACTGGGCGTGGCAGTGCTGAGGTTGGGGTGAGGGGAGATCGAGGCAGCCCTCAACCCTTTCCTGAGGGAGGAGAGACTTTCTGGAAAAAGAAGCAGCTTACTGGGGCTTGTGCTGGGCCAGAGACTAGCAGAAAAGCAGGAGGACACTGCCCAGGGCCTGGGCAGGTTGTGTATGGAGAAGAGGGGGTGGGGACAGGAGCCTTGACCCTAAGGTACCAGCTGAGCTGGAAGTAGTCAGATGGGGCTGGATATGGCTGAATGTGGGGAGCCCTGGTCCTTGGGGTCTTGCTCTGCCCATGCTGACACAGGTGGGGATGGGAGCAGCATTCTTTGTTGGGTCATGTGCTTTCTTTTTGATCTCCTCCCACTTGGAGGCTCAGGTTGACAACACCCCAGAGAAGATTCACATCTCCCGTGACTGTACTCACACCTGGCTGTAGCCAGGCCCAGCACTGTGTGTGAACCACCCCACCCCAGTTTGCTGCCTGGTAGCTCAGGGCCCGGTTCCTAAAGTGGATCCAGAGTGGCCCTCAAAGCAGGGTCCATCCTGGCCCTGGCAGGGTTGCCAGTGGCACTGGGGAAAGAGTTGGCAAGCAGTGTCTCAGACTGGCAAGTATTCCTGGGGTGAGGCTGGACTTCCTTAATGAGTCCTCATGCCCAGGATTGGACCCTTCCAGAACCACCAGGGGCAGGCTAGGCTTCGGAGTCCTGTGAGTGGCAGCTGGCTCGAGGCTTCCTGCTGTTTTTCCTTCCAGCCTGGCATTTGCTCTCTCTGCAGGGCCCCGAGCACCCCAACCCTGGGAAACCGTTCACTGCCAGAGGCTTTCCCCGCCAATGCTACCTGCCTGACAACACCCAGGGCCGCAAGGTAAAGCCCCTGCCCCCCTGGGACCCTGCTGTCCCCTCCCCCCTGCCCCCCGCAGCCCCTGCCTCATTCCCTTCACCAGCCCCACAGGCAGCTCAGGGAGAGAAGCTGGCCCAGGGTGCTGGGGTGCCCGCCGGGTTCAGACCTGCACAGGAATTACAGCTACCAGGGGCCGGGCCAGCAGGACAGCTGCTAGGATTTAGGCTGAGCCTGGAAAGGGAGGGCTGAGGGAGGCTGGGCCCACCTGCTCTGTCCTGAAGCTGCTGGTGGCCCTTCAGGAAGGGCTGGGAGAGAAGCCAGCGTCTCACATGCACACTGGGCAGGCGTGCTGCCACTGAGCTGCACCCCTAGCCTAAGCCCAGACTGGAGTGGCCAAGGGTGGCCGGCAGCAGAGGGTGTGTGGGACAGGAATTATGGGTTCTGGCCTCTGAGATCTCTAGAGTTTGTGGGACCCCTTGGGTGGGGTTCAGTGCTGTGACAGTGGAGCCTGCTGGCACTGCTCACTTCCTCCCCCGCCCCCCGCCCCTCCTTGCCACACAGGTCCTGGAGCTCCTGAAGGTAGCCTGGAAGAGGCGGCTAATCTTCACAGTGGGGACGTCCAGTACCACGGGGGAGACTGACACAGTCGTGTGGAATGAGATCCACCACAAGACGGAGATGGACCGCAACGTGACTGGCCATGGCTACCCCGACCCCAACTATCTGCAGAACGTGCTGGCCGAGCTGGCTGCGCAGGGCGTGACTGAAGACTGCCTGCAGTCTCAGTGAGCGACCCAGTGCCCCTGGCACAGCCTCCCCGGGGTGCAGGGTGGGAAGGTGCCTTCCTGAGAGTCTAGGATGCCAGGGAGGGGAGGGCTGTGCCCCTCTGGAGCCAGGCTGGTGCCTGTGTGGTCCTTTTCTCCCAGGGTGGGGAGGATCTGGGCACCTGTACTTTGGGGCTGAGATGCAGCTACCTCAGGGCACAGATGGGCCTCTGTCCAGAGGGCGGCCCGGGCAGCGCCCCGGCCTGGCATGGCTGTGTGGGGATCGCCCCTCACCCAGTTTCTCATACCTCAGATTTTGTTTGCAATAAAGACCCTAAGCCACTGCAGGCCCTGGTGTTTGTGCCTGGAGGGCGGGTGTGTACCAGAGCTGACCATGTGGGCAGCTGCCCACTGCCCATCCAGCCCTGTGGTTGTAAACAAGCAGGCTACTGTGAGTCCGGACAGCTAGTGGAGAACAGCAGTGCAGCCTTGCTGCCCGGGGCTGCTCACACAGGGCAAGTGAGGACACGGGGTCACAGAGCTAGGCTCAGAGCAGTGACCAGCCTGGGGCCTTGAAGCCTGACTCTTGACCCTCTGAGGAGGCGTCGGCAACACAGCCCAGCCTGCTGCCCTCCCAGGGGGAGGAATGCTGGTCTGGGGTCACAGGGACCAGCAGGTCCACAGGGCTACATTTTAACTGCTGGGGCTGGAAGCATTTTTTAAAAAGTCCTGCTTAGCTGGGTGCCAGTGGCTCAGGCCTGTAATCCTAGCTACTCGAGAGGCTGAGATCTTAGGATCATTGTTCAAAGCCACCCCAGGCAGTAAAGTATGTGAGACTCTTATCTCCAATAAACCACCAGAAAACGAAGTGGCACTGTGGCTCAAGTGGTAGAGTTCTAGCCTTGAGCTGAAGAGCAGGGACAGTGCCCAGGCCCAGAGTTCAAGCCCCACAACCGACCAAAAAAAAAAAGAACATAAAAAAAACTTAACAAATGGCAACAAGAACATGAAGCCACTCAGCACAAATAAAAGCCAGGAGCTACATCAAAGTATCTGGAAGAGGATATGAGAAGTTGGAGTCTTCCCCAAATGCTGAGGGAATGTACAGTGCAGCTCCTTTGGGGAATAGGCGGGTCTTCAAACGGGGTTACCCAATGACTAGGCCGCTCTCAAGGGTGACTTTACAAGAACATGTCCATGCAAAAACATATATGCAAATGTGGATTAGTCATTACGAGAAAGTGAAAACACCCAGACACCCAATAGCTGGTGAAATGAATGAAATATGCTATTTGTTTGCATGTGATGGTCTTAGCTCTGAAAGCAGAGAGGCATGGTCCCTGCTGTGCCAGGAATAGACCCTTTTGCAAACAAGCTGAAAGAAGCTGGACAGCCAGGCATGACGGCTACTTGGGAGGCTAAGGCAGAAGGAGCCAGCCAGGACAACACAGTGAGACTGTTCAAAAAATAAAGAGGTACAGGAAAACAGCCTTCTGTGTGGTTTCATTCCTATGTAATGTCCATCCTGGGCAAATCCTTAGAGACAGGAAATCTCTCCCTCCTGGCAGGAGGAGGGAGGGAGGAATAACTCATGGACTGCTTCATCTTGGAGTGATGAGAAGGTTCTGGAATTAGCAATGATGGTTGCACAGCTTTCTGAGTAGAAACAATTGAGCTGGGGCTGAAGGTTAAAGCCCATGGTAGAGCTCTTGCTTAGCATACTGACACCCTGGCTTGATCCTTAACACTACAAAAACAGCAAGAATCACTGACTTATGGGTCTGACACAGTGGAGCACGCCGAGAGTCACAGCTACTTGGGAGATGGAAGATTGTGGCTAAGACTAGCCTAGGAAAAAAAAAAAAAACAACTGACTAAACATATCACTAAAGCCAAAAGAGCTGATGGAGTGGCCTCAGTGTGAGGCCCGGAGTTCAAACCCCAGAACCATAAAACCAACTGAACTGTTAAGCTTATATGAATTATATCTAAAAAACAGAGGGGGCTGAGAATGTGGCTTAATGCATGCAGCCCTAAATTTGATTCCTCAGCACCACATAAACAGAAAAAGTCAGAAGCGGTGCTGTGGCTCAAGTGGTAGAGTGCTAGCCTTGAGCAAAAGAAGCTCAGGGACAGTGCCCAGGCCCTGTGTTTAAGCCCCAGGACTGGCAGTGAACAACAAAAAAACCCACAAAGTGACAGCCACCGGGAGCCGGGTTGGCTATGTGGGGGGGCTCCCTACTCTTGCTCCCCTCTCCTCCCTACCTGGGTAGGGTGGGTGGCCAGAGGGACACTCCTGATGCAGGGAGCAGATATCTAGCCACACGGCTCTCAGCCTCCTCCCCAGGGCAGGGAGGCTGGGTAAAGCTCCAGTCCTCACACCAGTTCTGGGTGGGGTGGCCTGCATTCATGTGGGGACCCAGTGGTCCCCCAGCTCCGCCCTGCTTCACGCCAGAGCTGGACCCATTTTTCAGGCCTTTTCTGCCCTTTCCTGACGGTCTGACTAACCAGTCCCCAGCCTAAGGTGTGGGGGTGAGGCCCCTGAGCCTCGGGGTGCTCTGCGTGTGTGCAGGATATCCTGGGGCTCCCCGAGAGGCATCCTCACCCTTGGCGATTCCTTCTAGTGCTGAGGCTGGGCGCGTGGGATCCCGGGACGGGTGATCTTGGCCAGACCTAAGGCACTGGGGTATATAGTGCTGGGGTGCTGGACCCTGCGAGCCCCGCACCAGCACCTTCAGTGGCTGAGGCCGCGCTTTTAGAGAGGGTGGCTGTACTTGGCGGGGTGGGGGTGGGGGTGAGGTCAGGGCTGCAGGCTGCGTCTAGTGACCCCCACCCCCCGGTCAGCAAGACAAGGCCTGTGTCTGTCTTTCCTCTGGTCCCTATCTGTCCTCCATCCTGCAGCCTCCAGGGGCTTGCAGAGCCCACAGACCTATTGACTTGCACCGACTGCCGCGTGAGGATCGGACCCCGGGGCTGCAGACGCCCCTGGGCGGCTATGACTTCGGCGGCTCCGCCCCCCGCCGCCTTGGATTGGGCTGCTCGGGGGAAGGAGGCGGGGCTTCGGGACCAACTTCGTGACTGACAGCTTCCCCTGCAGCAGACTCTTCCCCACCCCCCCCCCACCGGCCGGTAGTTCTTGCCGTCGCCACAGGGGGGCGCGGGCGAACCGCGACCACGTGACCTCAGGGCAGGGTGAATAAACCGGATCTGGTGCCTCCTGGGCCACAGGAAAAACCGCTCAGCCCAAATTTAGGGCCTCCCTACAGTGTGGGCTGTGAACTGGGCTAGACTCAGCTGTGCCACCCTAGGTGCGATCGCCATCTTTACTCTGTGGCTGAGGCTCCCACCCTGCCTGCACAGGTGTCCTGGTGGCCTGGGAGGTAGATGAGGGCCCTGGGACTTGCTGAGTGATTGGTGGATGGATCGTCCCAGGCCCCAGGGACCCAAAACAAGTGCCAGGCAAGTGGTTCGTGCCTGTAGTCCCAGCAGCTTGGGAGCAGAGGTAGGAGGATCATGCGGTGCTACCAAGACCAGCCAGGGCAAAAGGTGAGTCCTTATCTGAAAAAAAAAGTAAAGCAAAATAAGGGATGGAAGCATGGCCCAAGTGGTAGAACACCTGCCTAGCAAGCAAGACTGGAAAAAAATGGCAACAGAATTGCACAATCTGATTCCTCCTGTGCCGGCTCTCGGTGGCCTCTGCTGCCCTCAGGTGGAGCTCTAGAGCCTTCCCCTGGCATACCCACAGCCATCCCTCTATGAATAGCCTCCTGAGCACAAAGAGGCTGCCATCACTCCCTGGGCCACCTGGAGGCCACCTTGAAGTGTCCCTGGCAGCACTATGGGGTAAACACTGTGTCCTACGTGGCCGGGGGTGGGGGTAGGGGATAAAGCGCTGGGGGAGGCCTGGCTCCAACTGAGGCCCAGAAATTGAGAGCTGATGCAGAGGGAAGAGCCAGGCTGGGTGAGGCTGTTTATACTCTGAATGAGGTCCACTGTCGGGCCTGGGGATGCCATCTGTACAAGCTGGGGACCACAGGACATTAGAAAACTGCTTGTGTTTTTCAAAGTCAGCTTGCCCTGATTGGGGATGACTGGAGGCTGCCCACCTTCAGTGTTCTGCTTGGAGCTGGGGCCAGCCACCATGCCAGGGTGACACAAAATCAAGGTCACTGCCAGGCACCAGCACCCCATGCTGGCCTGGGAACCGACCAGGGCTTTTTGCCCCCCTTCCCCCAAATACTGAACCAGAGGTGCTAGTCACACCCGCTAACCATTTTTGGTGTGTTTGAAAGTCCTAGAACTGTTTGGGGATGTGCAGGAAGGCCATGGGCCAGAACTTCATGGCTCAGTGAGGAAAAACAAGTACACTGTGAAAAGGAAATCCAGCGGGGATGGTGGGGTGACTGGCAGGTGACTCATCAGACCCCAGATTAAAGGCATCAGGGATGGAGCAGGCAGGGACAGGCCTAGGGCGACTCCCTTCCTCCTGACTGTACCTGCTGTGCCTCTCCATTGGAGCAGGTACTGGGGCTTGAACTCAGGGCCTGGGTACTGTCCTTGAGCTTTTTCTGCTCAAGGCTAGCTCCGATTTGGGTATTTTGCTGGTTCACTGAAGATAAGCGTCTGTCAGAATTGTCTGTACTGGCTTCAAATCTCCATCTTCAGATCTCAGCTAACACGGAGATGATTTTGATAATGATAATAATGATGATGATGGTTATGTCTTCTGGTTTTGTGTGTGTTGGTTCTGGGGCTTGAACTTGTCACTTGGGAGCTGTCCGTGAAACTTTTTTTTTTTTTTTTCCTCAAGCCTGGCTCTTTCTCACAGCTCCACATCAGACTTTTTGGTGGTTAATTCAAGATGATAAGTCACAGACTTTCCTGCCCAGGCTGCTTCTCCAAGGGTGATCTCAGATCTCAGCTTCCTGAGTAGCTCGGATCATAGGCATGAGCCACCAGTGCCTGACAAATGTATTTTCTGTTATTTTGGGTGCTGGGATTGGTCCCAGGACCTTGTCAGTGCTGTGTATGCATTAGAACACTGAGCTAGCCGGGCCCCGGTGGCTCATGCCTGTAATCCTAGCTACTCAGGAGGCTGAGATCTAAGGATCAAAGTTCAAAGCCAGCCCTAGCAGGAAAATCCCTGAGACTCTCTAATTAGCCTCCAGAAAACTGGAAGTGGTGCTGTGGCTCAAGTGGTAGAGCGCTCGCCTTGAGCTGAAGAGCTCAGGGACAGCGCCCAAGCCTCCACGACCAAAAACAAAAAAGAAGAACACTGAGCTACACCCTAGTCCTTCAAACTGAGCTGTTACATCTCCATGGCAGACTGTCAGCTTCGGGCGGGTGGGGTGGTGGCGTGTCTCATTTCACAGTCATGCTCAGTCCACTTTAGAGCATTTGAAATGCCCTAAAGGAAATGTTGTACCCGAGATCTGCCCCACCCTGGGCCCTCAGGCCTGGCGAGCATCTCAGAGGAATGGAATCCTGGGGGGCCTGGAGAAAAGGGCTTGCCTCACACCTGCCCTCCCCCTCCCCTCCCCTTCCCTCCCCTCTCCCTCTCTTCCTCCTCCCCTTCCTTTCCCTTCCCTTCTCTCCTTCTTTGCTCCTCCTCCTCCTCCTCTTCTTTCCCTCCTCCTCTTCTCTCCCCTCCCTCTCTCCCTTCACTCCCTTTCCTTCTCTTCCTCTTCTTCCCTTCCCTCTCTCCTTCCCTTCCTTCCTCCGTTTCCTCCTTTTTTTTTTTTTGTGGATCTAAGGTTTGAGCTCTGTTTTCATCTTTCCACCAGACTCTTCAGACCTTCTTGATTTGTTTGGTTTCTGTATTTTTTATCGCTATTTTAAAGAGGTTAAGAGTACATTTCTTTTTGGACAATGTCACCCTACTTTGTTTTGTAGGTAGGGTCTCATACTTGTTGCCTGGGTAGTCTCCAACCATGATCCTCACACCTCTGCCTCCTGAGCAGTTGGGATTACAGGTGTGAACTACTATACTTGGCCCTGACAGTTTCAAAATGAGATTTATGGGAGGTTTGAGTTGATCTTGTTGATTTATAGAAGTTCCCAGGGGTCTCTGAGGCAGGAAGACATAATTGTCTGCTGCCTTGGATTTTGTTGTGAGACCTACACTGGCCCCATTCTGCACTCCTGGGGTGGGAGGGTCTGTGGAGTTGGAGCACCCAGGGCAGAATCAACAGGCACAGAAGAGGGAAGGGCTTCCTGGTGGAAGGAACCGTATATGCAAAGGCTCAGAGGCCAGACAGGACCTGGGTGGTATTGTGTCCAGGCCCAGGCCTCCAGGATAGACTTGCCCAAGCCCAGCTGGGAGCCCCTGCTCCTCAGCCCTTGCCCTCACCTGACTCCTGCTGCCCTCACCTGCTTCCTGCCACCCTTTGCGGGTGGCCTGAGTTGCCTCCTCTCCCACCTCGGCCCAGCAGCTGGAGGAGCCATGCCATCACACCTGCCCTCACATCTCCCTCCACCCCATGGTGCCACGCATCTTCACTCAGCCCTCCCAGAGCCCAGGGCCTGCCCACACACATCCTGATTATGTTTGCTCTGTGAGCCCCGCCAGGCAACCCTGGCCTCAGTTTCCCCTGTGTGAAGTAAGTGTGGTTCCTCATCCGCTTATACTCCTGCCCCAGCCTCCCCGAAACCCCACTCCCTGTGGGTGAGGCAGGCCCGTTTCACAGGAAAGAACATGTAGTCTTGACAACCAACTGACCACTCTCCCTGGCTTTTCCCCATGAGGGACACAGAGGAATGTCCCATCAGTCACCTGGGCCCCACCCCTTCCTCCTCAGGCCCCTCCTTTCTCTCCCTCCTCCCCGAGTGCTGACGCAAGGTCATCAGGGCCCAGCTTTCCCCACCCAGGCCCCTGCTTCTCTGTCTGTGGCTTGGGGCAGAAGGAAGGCCCGGGGCCTGGGGCAGGGGCAGAAGGGTCCAGTGGAGTGGAGTCAGGTCTTCGATCATCTCTGGGAACTTAGGCTGAAAGTCCAGACCAGGGAAGCAACAAGGACAGCAGTAGGCTGGAGCCCAGGGCAGCCACTGGCTTCGCCTGGCTGTGGAGCACCAAGAGGGCTTCCTGGAGGCGGCAGTATCTCAGATGAAGACTTGCCTAGAGGAGAAGGTTGGGAATCAGGTAGCACTGTGGTTCCCTGAGGGTCCATCTGGCTGGCCAAAGTTTGTCCCTGGATCATGCAGGGTATGTGTGTGTGTGTGTGTGTATTTTTATACGGCCCAATCTAGATTCAAACTCCAGGGCTCAAGTGATTCTCCTATCTCAGCCTTCTGAGTGCCAGGACTACAGGCGAGCAGCACCTTACTTGGCGTGGAAGTACAGCAAGTTCCTCCCTTTGCTGAGGCCAGTGCTGTCATCCGTATGATGAGATTAATCTGAACGTTTGCCCTACCCAGTTCTGGGGCCTGGGAAGAGGAAGAGTGGATAAGCAAGATGGAGCCTGTGGAGGGGGAAAATCTGCCCTTCCGTGGGGCCACGTCCGCTGCCAGCTGCTTTTCTAAAAGGGAGTGAAGAGAAAGAAAGCTAATTATGTGTGTGTGCATGCACATGCACACACATGCATGATGATGTCTATTTATCTGTATATATCTGTATGCATACGTATATATTAATATCTCAAGTATGAAAATCCAAAAAGCTCCCAAATCCAAAACTCTTTCAGTACCACCATTATGCTAACAAGAGGAAAATCCCACACTGTGTGATTTTATTTCATGCACAAAAATTTAATTGGTTATTACTTAAATTATAGTCATTTAATAATCATTAATAATGACTATATTTTGCTAGGCATTCACACACAGCGAGACCCAAAGAGGACACTGTTAGGGGGAGGGGCACAAAGATGCAACGTCTCTGTGCCTCTGATCATAGAAAATAGTATTTATCAGAATGAACTCCAGCAAGTGAAAACAAGAGGTGTTTTTCTTTGTTGCATTTCTGTTTTCTTCTATTTTATTTTGTTTGTTCATTTAGCTGTCTTTGGTAGGATAAGGGGGCACAGAAATGGATGAACAGGGGCTGGGAAGGTGGCTCAGTGGTAGAGTGCTTGCCTTGCATGCATGAGGCCCTGGGTTCGATTCCTCAGCACCACATAAGCAAAAAGAAAAAAGCCAGAAGTAGTGCTGTGGCTCAAGTGGTAGAGCGCTAGCCTTGAGCTGAAGAGCTGAGGGACAGCGCCCCGGCCCAGAGTTCAGGCCCCACGACTGGACCAAAAAAAAAATAAAAAATAAAAAATAAATGGATGAACAAAGGGTGAACAAATGCCGCAGTGGCACTCACTGGACAGCTTGTGGGTGGGGATGGGAGGGAAAAAATGGGAGAGAGCAAGGGAAGGGGTGACATTGTCCAAAAAGAAATGTACTTATGCTAGGCACCGGTAGCTCACGTCTCTAATCCTAGATACTCAGGAGGCTGAGATCTGAGGATCACGGTTCAAAGTCAGCCTGGGTAGGAAAGTTCATGAGACTCTTATCTCCAATAAACTACTCAGAAAAGCCAGAAGTGACACTGTGGTACAAGTGGTAGAGCACTAGCCTTGAGCACAAAGAGGCTCAGGGACAGGGCCAAGGCTCTGAGTTCAAGCCCAGGACTGACTGACACAAAAAAATAAAATAAAAAAGAAAGAAATGTACTCATTACCTGAGTTATGTAACTGTAACCCCTCTGTACATCACCTTTATAATAACAATTAAAAAATTAAAATAGGGCTGGGAAGGTAGGTCAGTGGTAGACGCTTGCCTTGCATGCCTGAGGCCCTGGGTTCCATTCCTCAGCACCACATAAGCAAAAAGAAAAAAGCCGGAAGTGGTGCTGTGGCTCAAGTAGTAGAGTGCTAGCCTTGAACTGAAGAGCTGAGGGACAGCGCCCAGGCCCAGAGTTCAGGCCCCACGACCGGACCCCTCCCCCCAAAAAAATAAAATATAGCTGGGCACCAGTGGCTCATGTCTGTTAGTAGCTACTCAGGAGGCTGAGATTTGAGGACATCAGTTCAAAGCCATACTGGGCAGGAATGTCCATGAGAATCTTATCTCCGATTAACCACCAGAAAACTAGAAGTGGTGCTGTGGCTCAAAGTGGTAGAGTACTAGCCTTGAGCTGAAGAGCTGAGGGACAGCACCCAGGCCCAGAATTGAAACCCCATGACTGACAAAAAAAAAAAATTAACATACTAATAATTAACCACATCAGTGTGATATCAATAATTATCCATTATTAATGATTAATTATTGATATTTAGTAATGTAAGTATTTTTTACTGGTTTAGATAATAAATTTAAGTATATATTTTATCTTTTTTGGTCCAGTTGTGGGGCCTGAACTCTGGGCCTGAGTGCTGTCCCTCAGCTCTTCAGCTCAAGGCTAGCACTCTACCACTTGAGCCACAGCGCCACTTCCGGCTTTTTTTTTCCTTTTTGCTTATATGGTGCTGAGGAATCGAACCCAGGGCCTCAGGCATGCAAGGCAAGCGCTCTACCACTGAGCCAACTTCCCAGCCCCTTAAGTATATATTTTAATAGAATCCAGTTTATAGAGGGAACTTGGGCACCCAGTGTTGCAGAGTGTTGTGAGTAGGTGTGGAAGAGTGTGTGTGTGTGTGTGTGTGTGTGTGTGTGTGTGTGTTGCTAGGGACTGAATCTAAGACTTTATACATGCAAGCCATGTATTCTACTACTTAACTACATTCCCAGAGCAGCATGAGTGGTTTTCATTGTTGCTTTATTTATCAGTGGTATTGGAGATTGAACCCAACATTTATAAGTGCTAGGCAAACACTCCACCATTGAACTATACAAAACCCTGCATTTAAAATTTTTTGTTTTTGCTTATTGTTGGGCTCTGTCTCTGAGCATTTTTGCTCAGAGCTAGGGTTCTACCACTTCAGTCACAGCTCGACTCCCAGTTTTTTTTTGGTGATTTAACTGAATATAAGAGTCTCATTCTAGCTGAGGCTGGCTTCCAACTACAATCCTCAGACCTCAGCCTCCTGAATAGCTAGGATTACCAGCACCAGCCACTAGTGCCTGACAATTTTTTTAACTAAAAGAAAAATTATAGGGAGGGGAAAAACTAGGAGACAGTGAGGGAACAGGGTAACATTGTCCAAAAGAAAATGTACTCTTGACCTGACTTATATAATTGTAATCCCTCTATCACAAATTAATAAAAAATCATCTTTAAGTAGTTGCCCAAAGGGGCTTCAATTCGGCATATCAGTTTGAGAGTACAATGTATCTTGATTAATGTCACTCCTTCCATCATTTTCCCAGTCCTTGATTTTTTTCCTTTTTATTTTTATTTATTTATTTTTATTTTATTTTTTTGGTCTGGGGCCTGAACTCTGGGCCTGGGCACTGTCCCTCAGCTCTTCAGCTCAAGGCTAGCGCTCTACCCCTTGAGCCACAGTACCACTTCTGGCTTTTTTCTTTTTGCTTATGTGGTGCTGAGGAATCGAACCCAGGGCCTCATGCATGCAAGGCAAGCGCCCTACTACTAAGCCACCTTCCCAGTCTCTTTTTTTTTCCTTTTAAAAACTGTTACTATTAAGGAGTTGTACAGGGCCGGACGCTGGTGGCTCACGCCTGTAATCCTAGCTAATAAGGAGGCTGAAATCTGATGGATCACAGTTCAAAGCCAGCTTGGGCAGGAAACTCCATGGGACTCTTATCTCTAATTAACCATCAGAAAACCAGAAGTGGCACTGTGGCTCAAGGGGTAGAGCACTCGCCTTGAGCTTTGAGCTGAGGGACAGTGCCCAGGCCCAGAGTTCAAGCCTCACAACTGACAAAAAAAAAAAAAAAAAGGAGTTGTACAAAGGGGTTATAATTCCGTCAGGTAATGAGTTCAATGCTTCTTGGATGATGTCATCCCTTCCTCCCCGCCCCCCCACACATCCCTACCCATAAATTGCATAGCTCGTGTTTTACATAGTGTACACTGGATACCATGACTGCGCAGCCCTTGATGTTCAAGACAGAGTCTTGCTATGTAGCTTAAACTGGCCTCAAACTGGGAATCCTCCTGGTTCTAACTACAAGCACTGGGATTACATGTGGGTGCTACCACACCCAGCTCAGCATGTGGGGTTCAAGAACAGACACTTCAAAAGAAGAAATACAAATAGTCTACACATTTATGAAGAAGAACAAAAGCTCCATTTCATTAGCCACTGGAGAAATGCAAATCAAATAGACCAAGATGCAACCTCCCCCTCCAACATTACACATGCTGGTGAGGATGTGTGTGTGTGTGTGTGTGTGTGTGTGTGTAAAAGCTCACTCATACAGTATTGGTAAATATAAATGAGGTGAGCTGTGATGCAGAACTGTATGGAAGTCCCTCAAAAATCCCTGAGCTCAGCCTAGTGCTGGTGGCTCATGGCTGTAATCTCAGCTCCACAGGAGGTTGACATCCAAGGATCTGGCTTCAAAGCCAGCCTGGGCAAGAAAGTCCCTGAGATTTATATCTCCCAATGAACTGCCAACAAGCTGGAAGTGGAGCTCTGACTCAAATGGTAGAGCTTCAGCCTTGAGTGAAAAAGGTACAGGAGCAGAAGTTCAAGCCCCAGGACCTGTATACACACACACACACACACACACACACACACCAGCCTCTTTGGAGGGTGGGGGTGTCTGGGCTTGTCTGTACCATTCTTTCCAGACCCTCCCTGGCGATGCCAAACCCACCACGTCCAGGCTCTGCCACCCCCCTCCCAAACCTGTCCGACCAGTTGTCTGAGAGGAAGGGGCAGAGGGTGGGGCAATCAGATGCCAGGGGCAGCCCTCCTTCCTGCCCTGTGCAGACCCGGCTTCCCCGCAGACGCTGCAGATGGACAACACATGGACGGACGGACGGACAGGCCCCCGGAGGCGCAGCACAGCCATGGGGCTCAGCGTCTGGCTGCTGCCATCCTTGCTGCTGCTGGCCTGTGTCCGGCCAGGGACCGGCGTGGGTGAGTGACAGGGGCTGGAGCATGGGAGCCCTGACTCATCGGCTGTCTCCAGAGCCCCCTCGCCTTGGTTGGGGGCAGCCGTGCAGAAATGATCACAAGATGGAACTTAGCCCCTTTCCCCAAACCTGGAAGCAGGCATGCTTCTTTTCTCCTCTTGGGGTTCACCCCCCAAAACTCACTAAGGGCTCTCCAGCATAGCCCCTCTCTCCATGGCTGGGTGCCTCCTCCTTCACTGAGCAGACATTAAGCATTAAGCACCTGCTGTATACATAGCACCCTAGTCCTGGGTGATAGGACAGAGAACTCTGGGTAGGGACTCAAACTGCCCCCCACCCCGCCCTCGCCCTCGTGGTGGAAGACTCTGGATGGTTCTAGTGGGATCCTTTGCAGTTGGGGGCTGCACGGAAGAGGGAGAGGAGTCTGCTGGTCTTTACATGAAGCCCACCTTATCGGGCTCAGCCCAGTTCTGGGGCCTGGGAGCAGGGGTGTGCTGTGATCCTGCTCTAGTTTCAGTGGGTCCACAGACAGGCGTGAGGGGGTATGGGCTCCGTGAGGGGCTCCTGAGTCTAGAGTCAGAGGGGGAGGGCCCTGGTGCAGGGTGGAGCAGATGGAGAAGGCTGAGAACTGGGTGGGAAGTAGAAAGTTCTAGATCAGCCCATGGCCTCAGAGCCAGTGGTCCCTGATGGATGGGTCATGTCTAGGCCAGGGGTCTAGGTGGAGATGGCCTTTCTGAGTCACCCCTGCACCCCCAAGCTACTATTATCCCCAAACCAAGTAGAGGGTAGACGCCAGGCCACTTGCACAGGGGGTGAGGCTGCCCAGGCTCTGGGACCCTGGTCCTGCTCTCCCCAGGGAGGGGTCTCTGAGCCCCTCGAGTTCATGTTCCCACCCTGTCACATAGCAGGGCCTCCACATCCGCCCCTTGCAGGCACTCAGGAGCCCTCCAGAAGCTGCACTCTAGCCCTCACATGACCCCTTGGGCTGCCAGGGGCCCACTAAGTCCTGCCTGTCCTGACTTCACAGTAAAAACCCCCATTCCCCTCTCTGATCAGCCTCTCTCCCTCCGCCTCCCAGAGCACATCAGCTACGTGCCCCGGCTCTTGGATGCCAGCCTGGCAGGGCAGCGCACCCAGTCCACCTTTGCACTGGAGCAGCCCCTGGACCAGTTCAACGGCTCCCGCATCTCGGATCTCGACCCCATCTGGCTGGTGGTGGCCCTGAGCAACGGTGGGTGCCAGAGGTGCCAGGGCACCGGGCCTTGCTCCTCCCCCGGGAAGTGGGCAGCTGGGTGGGGGTGTGGCTATCCAGGCTGACCAGCTGACCCCCCTAATGCTGCCCTCAGCCACCCAGAGTTTCACTGACCCCCTGAGGATAGAGGACAGCCCTGTGCCTGCTGACCTCCCCCACCGCAGCTTCTACCTCACCCTGAGGGCTAGCCGGGAGCACTACCTGGGTGACCGGCCCGGTGGCCAGCTCCGCTTGCTCCGGGTGGGTAATGACACCCACTGTGCCCCTGAGAAGCTGAGCTGTAACACCCCACTGCCCGGCCCCGGCCCCTACAGGTGAGCAGAGCCCACGCAGGGCACATGGGCTCCCCAACTCAGGCCACAGCCCCCCTCCCCTGGGGCCACTTGGGCCATGCAGGTGGAGCACCCGTGCAGACAGGGCACGCTGCACACAGGGAAAAGTGCTTGATTGACTCACACTTGGTGCCAAGGGATCTAACCCCTCCCTGCCAAAGGAGATGATGGAGGTCCAGAGAAGCGAGGGGTGCACCCCTGCCCCACAGCGGGAAGATTAGGTTTCAGTACCTGCTGTTAGGCTCTGGGGCTGTGTTCTTTAGCCCCAGCCCCTCACCCCACCGCAGGCCTGGGAGTCAGACATTGGGTCTGAAGCTCTCGAAACCCAGGGGACCCCCACCCCCAGTGCTGGGTCTCCTGTTCAGGGTGAAGTTCCTGGTGATGAACGACAGCGGACCTGTGGCTGACACGGAGTGGTCCAAGGATATATTCCTACCCCAAGGTGGGGGCAATGGGGGCCGGGGGACTCCCATGAACTCTGGAGACTGAGGGAACTCCTGCAGGCACCCCCTCCTCCAGCCTACCCCCTCACACTTAACCCCTGCCCCTGCCCACAAGCTGCCCCCTTCCCTTGCCCTTTTCCCCTGCCCCCTCCCCCAGCCTGTCACCCATCCCTGCTCCCTCACCCCCGTCCCCCACCCCCAGCCTGCCCCCTCACTCCTGACCTAGCTTGGGTGAAATGTGGTTCATCTGGAGGCTGCCCCACAGTCCCTTCTCCTGGGAAATCAAATCTCTTTGCCCATTTTCCTACCCACCTGTGCGGGCTCCATCTGGTTCCACAGCCCAGGCTTTCCAAGCAGCCCCAGGGTCCCAGAGTGAGGGCACCGTGGTCATCATTGCCATCCTATCCATTCTGCTGGCCATCCTCCTCATTGCCCTCCTCATCCTGCTCATCCACACATGGTGAGTGGACAGGGCTGGGTCTGCAGAGCCCCTCAGGCCGCCCTGGCCGGGCCCCTTCTCACTACCGCCTGTGGGATTGGTCCCTGAAGGACAGACAGGATTGACACTCGCCCCCTGGTGTCAGTGTCTGGAATTGCAAGTGGGTAGGCAGTGGACTTCAAGGTTGGTTGGTTAGTGCTTAGCATTGTCTCCAGGTTTCAGACCCAGTTCATGCTGGGCCT
This sequence comes from Dipodomys ordii, assembly GCF_000151885.1. Lineage (NCBI taxonomy): Eukaryota > Metazoa > Chordata > Mammalia > Rodentia > Heteromyidae > Dipodomys > Dipodomys ordii. The sequence continues at coordinate 2,131,601 of NW_012267359.1, forward strand.
GGCAGGGAGAGGCTGAGTGCAGAGGAAAGAGAGTCCTGGCTGCTGGAGGGGCTGGAGTGGCAGCTTCAGGAAGGGGGTAGGGAGTTGGGGTGCGGGAGAGTGGCTGGCAGCCTGGCAAGGCCTGGAGGGTCTGGGTGCCCAGCTGAAGAACTGCGCTGCAGCTCCTCGGCCCATAGAGCTTTGATCAGGGGTCTGTGGGCCAGGCATTGGGGTTCATGTGTGTCATCCCAAACACTCAAGGAGGGAGACGGGAGGATAGTGGGAACCACCAGGCCTGCCAGGTAAAAGTTCAAGAAACTTTCTGAAAAACTAAAGTAGAAAGGACTGGAAGGGCTGGGAAGGTGGCTCAGTGGTAGAGTGCTTGCCCTCCCATGCATGAGGCCCTGGGTTCGATTCCTCAGCACCACATAAGCAGAAAAGGCCAGAAGTGGCGCTGTGGCTCAAGTGGTAGAGCACTTGCCTCGAGCTGAAGAACTCAGGGACAGCGCCCAGGCCCAGAGTTCAGGCCCCATGACTGACCAAAAAAAAAAAGACAATGAAATATGGCCAATGCTTTAGGGTGCTCCTGGGGTGTATGGGTGGCCTGGGGGCTGGACAATGGCAAGGGATGGAGAGAAAGGAGCTGGGTGGGGCACAGGTGGGGACTACTGGCCACAAAGCCTGAAAGCCATTTGTTCTGGCCCTGCCCAGACAACCTCAGGTGGAATCCAAGAGTCAACTTAGGAGTTTTAAAAAGAAAAACAAAACATAAATATTAATGCTAAAGCCAGGTGCTGATTGCTCACGCCTGTAAACCTACTCAGGACACTAAGATCTGAGGATTGTAGTTCAAAGCCAGCCCTGGCAGAAAAGTCCATGAGACTCTTATCTCCAATAAACTACCAAAAAGGCCAGAAATGGTGCTGTGTTAGAGTGCTAGCATTGAGCACAAAGAGGCTTAAGACCAGTGTTCAAGCCATGAGTTCAAGCCCCAGGGCTGGTACACACACACAGACATATACACACACACACACACACACACACACACAAATCAATACTACTCAACATCACATGCCAAATGGCCTTTGCAAAAAGAGAAAAAGAAAAAAACAACCCTGTACTGGGTGGGACTCTGGGCAATGTGTGTGCATCGTGCAGGCCCTCAGACCTCTTCCCTCCTCTCCCCCCTCAGCTGCAGGGGCGAGGCTGTCCCCAGCCCGCTGGAGCAGGTTCACATAAGAAGTTACAGTCCTCACCACACGCGAGGCCCTGTGACCGTGGATGCCTCCTGAGCAGTCTGGGAGTCCTAGGCTGCCCTGCTGCCTCCTCCCTTGACCAGGACACAGAGACAGAACTGTGGCATGCCTGGAATCTTCTGGAACCCCAAGAGAGAGAGATTATTGAAGGGGAAATGTCCTTAGCCCAAGGCTTGGATCTGTTCTTATCAGAAATAAATGTTCCAAACACCATTCTGCATGGCTAGGGTATTATACACCAGGGCGCCAGTGGTTTTCCTCCTTCCCCTCTCCCTCCTCTTCCCCCTCCTTCTTCTTACTCCTCCTCCTCTTCCCTCTCCTCCACCCCGTTCTCCTCTTCCCTGTTCTCCTCCTCCCTCCTCCTGCCCCTCTTCCTCCTCCTCCTCCTCTTCCCCTTCTCCTCCTTCTTCTTGCCAGTGTCGGGGCTTGAATTCAATTGAACTTAATTGGAATCGCACAGATTTTCCTGCTTCAGCTGGCTTTCAACTGAGACCCTCAGATCTCAGCCTCCTGAGTATTTAGGATTACAGGCATGAATCCGCCAGCCCCCAGGTATCTTCCTCTCCCCCTCCCCTCCACCATCTCCTCCCCCTCTGAGACAGTCTTGCTGTGTAGCCCTGGCCATGCCTCAACATCAGGCTCCTCCCTCCTCAGCCTCCTGAGTGCTGGGATTACAGGCATGTGTGCCATGGCTCCTGGTCACTGAGGGGGTGGGCAGTCTTCCTGCTCCCCCCACCCCTGCTTCAGCTCCTCTAGGAACTGTCCAGGAGATAGAAAACCAGGGCTGAGGCCACAGACTCATCCAAGCCAACAACTAACTTCTCTTCAAGCCTCAGCGGCCGGGGAAGGCACTTGTCCTGCCCTTCCCAGCCAGCCTCCTCCTACAGGAAGCCCGCAGGACTGTGTCTCTAGCACCCTTCACCCAGCGGCTGGGCACATGCCATCTAAACTTCCCACCCGTCCCAGTCCACACTTCCTGGGGAAGCAGCCCAGGCTGGGGCATGAGCACAAGAAGTGGGTGTGAAGCGCAGCATGGACCCTGCCCCAGGCCTAGACCAGGGTGCTGGCCCCTGCTCTGCACCTGGGCGTCTAAGGGCCCAGTGCTGGCTCAGACAAACTCTGGCCTGAGTACCCCCACTGCCCGCTGACGCGGGGGTGCAGTGAAGGAGGGGCTGGCATGGCTCCCAGGTGCCTGCAAGCAGCCCTGATGGTTTACTAGTCCACGCAGACGTGTGGCCTCCATGGGGGAAAGGCTTGTTCATGTGACCCAGGGACAGAGGGGCTGGGAGAGGCAGGCAGGGAGGGACAACAGCCTCCGGCCTCTGCTTTCACCACCTTTGCCAACAGTCTGGAGCTTCATGACTGTGGACAGACCATTTCAGGGACCTAGCCTCAGTTTCCCCTCCAGTAAAAAGCGAAGGTTGAATGGAGTGGTCTTGAAGGCCTTGCCGCCCAGGACCTTTGCCCGCGCTGGTTTGGGCGGGGCCTTGCCCGCGCTGGTGTGGGCGGGGCCTGGCAGGAAACAGATGGCTCCCTGGGCAGGGCACTCAGGAGCAGTTCCAAAGGTGTGGGTAGGATGGCCACAAATGGGGCCACATGCACTGGTGGACCCCAGGGCTGATGGGAGGAAGGGTGTGGTGCTTTGTTTTCAGAACCAGGAACAGTGATCACGGGCGAGGCAGGAGCAGGGACAGAGGATCATAGCCAGGGGAGACATGACCAGCCTTGACCTCCTACCCTGTGATCTGGCTACAACTAGCCACTTTGCACCTCCCTGCACAAAGTGAGGGCAAGGTACCGCTGGAGAAGCTGGGGGTCTAGGAAGGAGCATGGGCTCATGGGAGCTTCTCCTCCTGAACCAAGAACCCTGTATCTGCCCTTCCCTCCTTTGAGACTTTCCTGCCCGAACTGGCTTTGAACTGCAATCCTCAGATGTCTGTCTCCCGAGTAGCTAAGATTAAAGGGGTGAGCCACCAGTGCCTGGCTTGTATTTTTTATTTTATTTTGTCTGTCGTGGGGCTTGAACTCTGGGCCTGGGCTCTGCCCCTCAGCTCTTCAGCTCAAGGCTAGCGCTCTACCACTTGAGCCATAGGACCACTTCCAGTTTTCTGGTGGTTTATTGGAGGTAAGAGTCTCATGGACTTTCCTGCCCAGGCTGGCTTTGAACTGTGATCCTCAGATCTCAGCCTCCTGAGTAGCCAAGATTACAGGCGTGAGCCACCAGTGCCCGGCTATAGTTTGGTTTGAGACAAAGGTCTCACTAACTTTGCTCAGGCTGGCCTCCAACTCACGATCCTCCCACCTCCTGACAGGAGCTGGACATGCATCTAGAATAGAAGCCAACAACTCCCACCTTGTGAACCCCAAGTCCCTGGGTCCTCCCGCCATTAACACTTTCACTAATCAGGAAAAGGGAGTGTGGAGGGGGACAAGGGGCAGGGTCCTGGCTGGGTGTGGGCAGTGAGGGGGTCCCACACAAAGTATGTGAAGGGGGAGGGAAGGCCCAGGTGGAAGTGCATGCCTGCAATCCCAGCACTCGGCCAGCTGACGTAGGAGGGCCAGCCAGGCCACGGAGGGCAGGTAGGCCGCAAGGAAGTCTGGAGACCTACCTTCTGCTGTGTGAATCTGGTCCAAGATGGCAGAGCCCCCTCCCAGGACAGTTCCCCGGGACCCCCAGATCTCTGATTTCCAGCAGCAGCCCTGGTGGTCCTTACCTTCCCCATCCATACCACTGGCTTCAGGGGGTAGGGGAACAGAAATGAGGCAGGGCATTTCCAATTGTTTCTGGAAGGTTCAGAAGGTTAATGAAGGTCAGGCACGCAACGCCACTCAGGGGATAGAGTTCTGGGAAGAGAGGAACCTGAGTCTGGGCTGAGGGCCAAGGCGGGGTGGGGACAGCAGCACCTCTGGTCGCCGAGCCCTTCCACTCACCACTCCGGGGTCACGGCCCAGAGAAGGCTGGGAATGGGATAGTGGAGATCTCTGTCTGGGTTATCCCCAGCTTGACTGTGTCAGGTCTATGGCTGGCAGCTGGGGTGAGTGAATGAACCAGTCCTGAATTCCATATGGCCCCCAGAGGAACTCTCACCCCAGCTAAGGCCCTGGCGTGGGAGTCAGCAAGCAGACAGGCCTTCATCTATGGGCTCAGTCCTCAAAGTGAGGACATGTGTCCCTATCTGGTCCCTCCCGACCCCCTTCTTGCAGTTTCAGCTCCCTACCATCCTCCTTAGGCTATGTGGGTGCTGAGCTCTGGCTGGGGCCCCCTATCTTGTGAGGAGGGGCAGTGCTCCAGGCCATAGTCCCCAAGTGTCCATAGGAAGGCAATTCTGTGTTCCCTAGTTGTTGTTTTGTTTTGTGTGTGTGTGTGTGTGTGTGTGTGCATTTGTTTGTTTCTCAGTATGTAGCCTGAGCTGGCTTCAAACTCTTGATTCTCCTGTCTTAGCCTCCCCTGTGCTGGAATTGCAGGAGTGTGCTATTATGCCCACTTCAGTATTCCTTTAGGGGAAATGTTTTTCTCTTAGCTGAAGGGCCAGTGGGCCCTTCAATTGTAAGAGATGGACCCCACCTCACAAAGGGAGAAGAGATGAAAGCCATCCTGGCCTGGAGTGAATTTCTGCTGCACAGTTGCTGGAGGGAGTTGGAAGAGACACTGGCAGCTGCTGTGGGGAGTGATAACTCAAGAGCATGCAGTCTGGACTGCTGTTGTTTACTGAGATCCCCTGGTCCAAGTCCCACCCCTTAAGACGCAGCAATTCCGCTCCTAAATGCTCCCCCAAGAGGAACAAACACTTCCCTCTGCCAAACAATGCTCAGAAGGTTTGCAGCCACCTTGTCCACAGCATTCCCAGACAGGAAACCAAGCAAATGTCCATCTGTGGGTGGGCAGCTGACATGTGGCAGGGCCTCCACCCTGATCTGAGGACACAGATGCCCCCCCATGGAATGCAGCCCCCTTCTCTACCAGGAACCCTTGGTAATGCTCCACGCACCATGACACCAAACCTGACAACCAAGGCTGGGTATCACTGCAGCATCCCATACTCCTCAGCTCAGAGTGACCTCCAGGGACCCCCTCCTCAGGGTAAATCTGTAGGATGAAGGACAGCTCACACCCACAGCAGGATGGAGCCCTGCTGGGGATGATGTGAAATTTCATCACAGCCCTCAGGATAGAATGAAAACTAAAGCTTACAAAGTATTTCTAGAATTTTCTATTCAATATATTTGGAGGGGTGTGTGTGTGTGTGTGTGTGTGTGTGTGTGTGTGTGTGTGTGTGTGCGTGCGCCAATCTTAGGGCTTTAACTCAGGTCCTGAGTACTGTCCCTGAGCTTTTTCACTTAAGACTGGTGCTCTACCACTTGAGCCACAGCTCCACTTCCAGCTTTTTGGTGGTGGTTAATTGGAGATAGCAGTCTCATGGACTTTCCTGACTGGGTTGGCTTCAAGACTCGATCCTCAGATCTCAGCTTCTTGAGTAACCAGGATTACAGGCATGTACCACTAGTTACCTGCAATGTAGCTATATGTAACCAGAAGTAGTTAAGTCTGGAGACCTGGGGAATTACTACACACATTGTGTGATTCCCATTATTAAAGATCAAAATTGGGCTGGGAAGGTGGCTTAGTAGTAGAGTGCTTGCCTAGCATGCATGAAGCCCTGGGTTCAATTCCTCAGTACCATATACTCAGAAAAAAAGTGGTGTTGTAGCTCAAGTGGTAGAGTGCTAGCCTTGAGCAAAAAAAGCTCAGGGACAGTGCCCAGGCCCTGAATTCAAGCCCCATGACTGGCAAAAAAATTTATATATATATATATATATATATGTGTGTGTGTGTGTGTGTGTGTGTGTATATATATATAGAGAGAGAGAGAGAGAGAAAGAGAAAGGAAGGAAGGAGAGAGTATCAAAATTGGATGAGTTGATTGGATGGTGATGAAGATGGGATTGGAGCAGTGAAGATGGAAAAGGCTGGAGAAGCTTGCTGGGAATGGAATGTTCTAGAACTTCACAGGGGAGCTGGAGACATAGGTGTAGACATGTACAAAAGTTCACTAAGCTGTTTGTGGGGGTCTTGTGTAGAAGGGCTCATATTGAATCACTGAACATCTGTGGCTCATTCCAGGGAGCTTTGGGTCAGGGCTGGGCAGAGCAGAGGCAGAGGTACTGGAGGAATGGGTTGGGTGTCCTGTTGGGCATAGCTAGGACAGAGGACCCAATGACCAAGGACTGGAGGTGGGGGGCATCCTCAGGGGCCAGGTTTCCTATTACTTATAGGGTGGGAAGGAAGGAAAAGAGGGGGATATCGAATGGGGAGCTTCCTAAACAAGCCTCAGGCTGGGAACCAGAGTCTTGGCCTCTGCCCTCCATCCCCTCACCCTGGGTCCAACCTCTGGGCTAGCCCCTCATTAGTGTCAGCCCAGCCAGGGCCTCCAGCCGTAGCTGCCCTGGCCCCATTCCCCAAGTGCCTCTTGTTTGAATGCTCCAATGTCTTTCTCCCTGGGGAGCCTGGAGAAGCCAAGACAGGTCTTACATGGGGTCCCCGATGTCAGGGCCTCCTCTGAACCTGGCTGTGCCACCAATCCTGGGCTATTTCTGCTCCAAGGTTGCTCACAAAACTCAAACTGTATCATTGTGTATGAAGACGATTTGTAGCTCACATTTTTTTCTCACTTTGGAAGGGGGTCCGAGATTCCCAGGAATGCTTGTTTGTAGAAACATCAAGGCCAGGAACAAATGAAGTACTTGTACCCAAACAGCTTCGGATTCTACATTATAAAACTAAATCCAAAAAAAGCCCGGCGTGGATGGGTGCTGGTGGCTCATGCCTGTAATCCTAGCTACTCAGAAGGCTGAAATCTGAGGATTGCATTCAAAGCCAGCCTGGGCAGGAAAGTCTGGGAGACTCTCATCTCCAATTAACCACCTGAAGACCAGAAGTGGTACTGCAATGAACTGCAAGAAAACCAGATACGCTGTGGCTCAAAGTGGGAGAATGCTAGTCTTGAGTGAAAGAGTTTGGGGACAGTTCCCAGGCCCTGAATTCAAGCTCCATGACCCACCAAAATAAATAAATAAATAAAGCCCAGTATGTCTGCATTATAGACAATCTCCAGAAGGATGAACAAGGAATGAGGAACAATAAATGTCTTGAGGGAAATGAATGTGTGTGGTTAGGAAAACACACACACACACACACACACAGAGTAAATGTTCAATATTGGTTGATTTTGGTAAAGTGTGGTACATTACAAAATAAAAGAGAAATCAGAGCATTACAGAAACTCCATCCTGGGTTGATCCTGCCCCATACCCCTGCTGCCTGTGTTCAAGCAGGTCCTGGGGCTTGAACACTGGGCCTCACACTCTCCCTTAGCCATTTTTACCCATAGCTGACACTCTGCTATTTGGGTGATACCTCCACTTCCAGCTTTCTGCTGGTTAAATACAGTCTCGTGAGCTTTTCTTCCCTGGGCGGGCTTTGAACCCTGATCCTCAGATCTCAACCTACTGAAGAGCTAGGATTACAAGCACAAACTATGGTTCTGAAGAGGTACCCCAGGCCCTTGACCATGCTAGACAAATGTCGACCACAGAGGTATTCCCTAATCCTGCCATCCCCCCTTTCCTGCCAGTTCATAGAAGTTCTGGAAGCTACACAGGCCACTCAGCAACAGAGCGGCAGAACGGAGTCTGGAACTCAAGTCTGTAGTCACACTGGCACCACAGCAGGTGTGTGCGTGTGTGTGTTTGGGGTGGGAGGGACGGGATTCTGGCTCAGGTCCCCAGGGCTCTGGTCTCCAGATGGAGGAGACCCCCCCCTCCAGTCTAATGTGAACGCTGGGGCGCACCCCCATCCTCCTGGTCTAATGTGAACGCTCCGCTCGCTAAACTCTCCGGATCGCTCATCCAGCCGAACCACACTGGCGTAGGGTCTCCCACGCACGCCTGGATTGGCCAGGGAGGCCCGGTGGAGGGTTCCCGGTAGACGGTGGAGGGTCTTGGGCGAAGGGTCCCGGGCGGAGGGTCCGGGTCGGGGGGTCCTCGGTGGGGAGTCCCGGGCGGAGGGTCCGGGCAGAAGGTCCCCGGCCCGCGCGAGTCCCGGGGCACAGATTCACATCATGCTGACCACAGGTCTCCGCACTCGCACACGGTGCACCGCGTGTCGCAAGCCACGCCCTCTCCGCTCTCCGAGGCCAATGAGCGCCCCGAGCCAGGAAGGCCCCGCCCACCAGGGAACCCCCGCCGCCGATTGGCCCGCTCGCGCAGGGTGCCCCGCCCGCGGGGCGGGGG
>NW_012267359.1:2140330-2159853 GCF_000151885.1 Dipodomys ordii
TGCCGGCCCGCCATGGCCAAGCGCATCTCGCTGTCCATCCGCATCGTGGAGGGGAAGAACCTGCCCGCCAAGGACATGTGAGCGCGGCCAGGGAGGGCGCCCCAACTTTCTCGGAGGGGCGCCGCCCCTTCAGCCAGGCCTTCCCGGGGTCCGCACGGCCCGCGCAGGCAGAGCCGCGGCGAGGCGAGGCGTGCGCGGCCGAGGGGGGGGGTCTGGCGGGAAAACGGGGACAGGGAGCCCCGCTGCGGCACGGGACGGGGGTGGCGGGAAGGTGGGGGTGCCCAGGAGGAGGGGGTGCCTGCGAGGACCTGAAGCAGGAGGTGATCAGGAAGGAGGGGGTGACCATGACGACCGGGAGGAGGAGCCCAGGTGACCAGGAGAAAGGTGTGGGTGCGGGCCGGGCTTGGAGGAGGGGTGGGGACGTGAGGGGCCCAGCGAGCCCCGAGGTCCTGGAGGGGTCAAACCGCGCAGGGGTGCTTGGCCAGAGCTGTGCAGGGTGTGGCTGCGAGGGGCGGGGTGCCCCTGGAAACAGGCCTTCCTCTGTGCACCCGTGCCCATGGTACCCAAGTGTGCACCTGAAACACAGTGGGGCCTGGGGCTGTCCCGGACTTTATGCCACACACCTGGGAGGGGAGAGACTCCCACGAGGAGTGGGGTTCAGATGTTGGGGGGGCCTGGGATGTTGGGGAGGGGAACCCGCTGATGAGCGTGGCGTGTGCACTTTGCCCTAGCATCCCTTCAATCCTCCGCCTCACCCCTCCATGCTGGGCTCACTTGACCCCAAACTACAGACAGAAAAAGGGAGGCCGGAAGCACTGCTTCCGGGGGGCTCGAGTCCAGGGTGCCCAACAGGTGGCATCTTGCTCCTTGGCCAGATTTGGGGAGCTGTCGGAGACCCCTTGTCTCCCTTTTATCAGAAGAGCCCTGGCCCTAGGGACCCTTGCTCACGAAGCCTCAGTTTCCCCTTCTGGGAACTTAGGGTCTGAAATCCCACTAATAGGACAGGTAGAAGGCGTGAAGCTGGAAGCCTCTGGTGGTCTGGAAGAGGGATGGGGAGAGGGGAGCCCTGGGATGGGGAGGGGGGAGCCCTGTGCAGTCCTTGGGTTCAGAGGCTGCTGGACAGGAACCTCCCTGCCCCTAGCAGGGCTTTCTGGATGTGGAGAAGAGGGTAGTGAGAAGTGGGGATGGGAGTGGGGGAGGTAGGAGGAGTAGGGGGTGCGGGGGCATCTCTGTAACTGTCACGCACATGACCTCTCTGAGCTTCCCAGAAAGCTCAGCAGCAGTGGTTCCAGTTCAAGGCCCCCTGGGCTCCGAGAGGCCCAGCTCAGCAGTTACCATGGCAACCATGAGGGAGGGGGTGGGCCATCTCCAGGTGGGTTTCTGAGCTCTGGTGGAGATGGGGCAGCAGCAGGGAATGCGGTCTCTCCCTTAGGAAGAAACAGGGGCTCAGCCCTCAGGCCCCTCCTCTGAGCAACCTCCCATCCCCACCCTGGCACTGGTAACTAGGTCATCCTGGCCTCCTCTGGCTGGTGGCTGGCTGGGAGGAGCAGCCCCTGTGTCTGTCGCCTCCCCCCCACCCCCAGCCCTGCAGCAGCTGGTCCTGGTGCCTGCCTCCAGGCTCACACCAGCCCTGGGTGCAGAAGCTCAAGGGCTCTGCCCCTACTTGGGAGGCCATGCACCCAGGGCCCTGCCCTCTGCACAGCCCAGGGGCCTCCATTCTTGAGGGATAGGGGGTCACCCAGTCCTGTGCGTTCTGTCTCTGAGATCTCTATCCTCTTCTGTCCCCTAGCCCCTCCCCCCCACTTGCATGTTCTCTCCCCCATTTCCTCCTCTCCCCTGCCTGTCCCAGGGTGCATGGGGTACACTGCTCCAACCTGTCATCTGTCTTAAACCCAGCTCAGCGCGGTCACATCTGGGGCATAGCTGCCCTTTGAAGCTCCGCCTCTGCCTGTGGGTGTTAAGGATCCCTGCATTCAGCATCTGCAGTGCCTTGCAGAGTGCCCCCCGGAAAACTTCTCTTCATCCTTCAGAACCCTTCTCAAGTATCTTCTCCTCCCCAGGGTTTTTCCTAGTGTCCTTGGGCAGGGTTCTTGGCTTCCTTTCTTGCCCTCAGCACCCTGGTCAGCTAGAGGAATCCCTTGGGTAGCAGCAGTTTAGGGGCTGCCTGTCCCTGCCAACTGTGAGGGCCAGCACTGTGAGTCATGGTCTTGGCCCTGCCCTTGCCCGAGAATAAGGACTAGAGACCTTTGCTGGGTGTCTCTCATGAGCTACGTTGGCAGATGGGGAAACAGGCTGAGGGTGTGCAAGGCATTTGCGGAGGCTGCACAGTAGGGGGGCAGAGAAGTCAGGACTGAGACCTACGCTGCTGGCTGCAGCCTACTTGCTTTATAGGGCTGGCAGGATGCCCTTGGGGGTCCCATGTACAGCATCTGACTGCGAGGCCAGGAGGCGTTTGGTGGCCACAGAAAGTGGCCAAGGCTGAGGTGGTGGTAAGTCCCCTTCACCGTGTCTCACCAGCTCAGGCTTGTGTCCTGAGCAGCACCAAGCGTCCTGTAGCCATGGCTTCCCACATACCGTCTGTCCTCGTGGCCTGTCAGACTGGGACAGTCCTGAGGGACTCTCCATGCCGCCTGCCCCCTCCCGCCCACCACGTCCACTTGTGTGGTTTTATTCCTCTTTCGGGGCACAGGCACAGCGGGGCTCTTGTCACAAGCAGTGTTCAGAACCTGCTCACCTCTCAGTTTCTCCCATCCCTCCATACCCAGGTCAGCTGGGAAAAGGCTAGCCCCATAGTGACCAGTGGCCCACTGGTTCCCACGCCCAGTAGCCCTGGGGACAGGCCCAAGGCTATTTTGGGGTTTGCCCTCTCTTTCCTCTTCCACAGCCTAGAAACTGCCAAGGCCCTAAATATAGAGGCCCACAAAGTAACCAGGCAAGATACTGTCTGCTGTCTTGGGGAAGAAAAAGAGGGGGCCGGGCACTGTGGTTCATGCTTGTAAACCCAGCTTAATAGGAGGCAGAGGTAGGAAGATCAAGGTTTGCTCTAGTCCTGGGCAAAAACTGAAGGCCCTACCTGAAAAGTAATGAAAGCAAAAAATCCTGGGAGGGTTACTGAAGTGGTGGAGCACCTGCCTAGGAATTGAAGGCCCTGAGTTCAGCCATGGGAGAGGGGCCTGCCCAGGTCCCTCACCAGGCTGGAGTGGCATGGGCCGCTGACATGTCCCAAGCCCTTACCAGATGTGTACACCTGGCCTCTCCTCATCCTGACACTGCCCCCCACCCCCAGTCCAGTCCCCTCCTCCTGGCTATCCTGCATGCTTGTGGCTGTTTCTGCCTCCAATCTTTACCCATCAGTCCCGGCTGCCAACTCGACTATTCGTGAGCTGGTAGGCTGCACTGGGAGCTGAGTGGTGGGTGATGCTGGGCTTTCAGGGGTGAAAGGTTTCCTGCCTGGAGGAGTCCCCAGAGTAAGTTGCATGGCAGGGTAGAGGGAAAACCCTGTGAAGAAGGTGCCCTGCCACCTCAGCGGGCACTAACCTCTTCTGCTTCCTCTGAGCTCACTGTGTAAATATATGCTCCATGCCTGAGGCTGGCAGCCCAGCCCTGCCCCTGGGGTGCCCAGGAGCCTTAATTGCTTGAGGCTTTGGGCTGGCAGCTGCAAGCTGGCCTGTTCACAGAGGTGATCTTGGTGATTGCAGAGGATGAAGGGTCTCCTGGGCTCCTTCTGGCCATCTGATGTCACCTCGGGGACCCAGGCAGCCTCCCTGTAAGCTAGGATTACACCCACTTGACATGCCAAAGTGGCCTTGGCAAACATTTCCAGCCTTGGGTGGGCGTTCGGGTAGCTTCCTCTGCGGGAAGAGCCCTGTTACAGAATTGGGAAGTAGAAGACGAAATTCCCCACTCTTCCACAAGTGAACTTCCTTTTTACAGAAGCCTGGCCCCAGGGACAGCTCCAGAGACAGTCCACCCGCCCTCTTGTCCAGTACCCACCCTGGTCCCCCTCTCAACCATATGTCCTGGGCTTGTCTTTCCCAACCCTCCTTCTCCACAAGCCTGGGAGGTCAAGGGGTGTCATTCATTCATTCATTCTCTCACTTGTTTATTAATTCATTGAATACTCACAGGGACCCCACCTTGTGCCAAGCGCTGTGCTGGGTCCTGCGGACATATTGATCGTGTGGGGGAAGGGGTGGACTGGGATGGGGAAGCATAATGGGAGGGGCTGAGGGGACAGCAGGATCCCCGGGGAAGGCTTCCTTTTGTCTCTGATGGGGAGCAGGCAGGGAGCCCCCCGCCCCCTCCCCGCCAGGGCAGCAGCACGGGAAACTCAGAGGAGCACACAGGGATAGATTTTGGTACTGAGCTGCATCTCCACTTTCAGCTTTTTGGTGACTCATTGGAGATGAGTCTCACTTTGCTTTCCTGCCTGGGCTGGCTTCGAACCCTGATCCTCAGATCGCGGACTCCTGAGGATTAGAGACGTGATGACTGGCACTGGGGCCCAAAGTCTGTTTCAGATGTGCTGCAGGCAGGGGCAGGGTGGGAGGCACTCTGAGGCGTCCACACCCAGGGTTGTGGAAGGGGACCCCGCCCCTCCAGCCCTAGGCCCAGCCTTGCCCTCACTGTCTCCTCTAACATGAGGGTGGGGGCACATTTCTGGCCTCAGTGGTGACTGAGTTTTAGCTCAGGATGGAACCTCAGCTGCTAAGGTTTTATCCATGAATGAGGCAGGCACTGTCCAAGAGACCCAGCCCCGCCTCACCACCCTTCTGTCTTGTAGCACGGGCAGCAGTGACCCCTACTGCATCGTGAAAGTGGACAACGAGCCCATCATCAGGTACCTGCCCCAGCCCTTTGGGCATGGCTTCATCCCTAACCCCAAGTCCAGGTGGGTGGGAGGAAAGGGGGGACGTGGCTTCATCATGAAGGCCCAGGGTGGGCTGGGTCCAGACCCTGGGGTGGGCGGAGCTTCATCACTAAACCTCAGGCTCAGGGTGGGTGGGTCTCCCTCACCCAGGCACCAGCTGCTCCAGGAGGAGGTGGTTGAAGTGGTTGAGGAGGCCCTGAAATCCCTAACACACCAGCTGTTGCCAAGCGAGAACCACCTGTAGCTGATCTTTCTGATTATTGACCTTCACTCTGGTTCAGGGATGAGATTAGCTATTGGCAGCCAGGCAGGCAGCCAAGAGCCTGTCACCTGGCTCTGTTCATCTAAGCCGCCTTCCCAACCCTGAGAGAAAACAGAGGACAGTCACCACACTGTCGCAGCACCCTGCCGGGCTGGGTGCTGACCTGTTGCTGGCCCGTCTCATTCATTTACAGTGAGCTGGGTTCTGGATCATTAAACCCACTGACAGTTGAGGAAACTGAGGTGCAGACTAAATAACTTGCCCAAAGTGGGAGCATCCTGGGCGGGCACTGAGTGTCCTCTCCTGCAGGACAGCCACCGTGTGGAAGACCCTGTGCCCCTTCTGGGGTGAGGACTATCAAGTGCATGTGCCCCCCACCTTCCACAGTGTGGCCTTCGAGGTCCTGGATGAGGATGCGCTCAGGTGTGTGTACCCTGCCCTGCAGCTGTGCCTGTAGGTGACCATCTGCTGCTCCCCAGCCCAGGCCACTCAGGACTTCTTTCTGGTCGTCTTTGCAGCCTGATGGGGGAGAGGGGTGCCCCAAGGGCCTGGGAGGGGGCAGGGCTGGGTGTGCAGGTGTCTGTGCATGGGGGTGTGAGCTCAGAAATGGGCACCATGAACTGGGTGTGCACTCAGGTCAGCGTGCTGACATGGCTCGTGCCCAAGGCCTACATGAGGGTCCTGGGCTCACTTCTGCTGGGCTGCCTTACAAGCGACAGGAGTGCCAACCTCCCTGATCCCCAAAGGGGACCCTCAGCTTGTGGGGTGAGGGGGAGACTGCTAGATCTCCAGGGCTCAGCTCTGACTCCCATGTCCACCCCTAGCCGAGATGACGTGATCGGCAAGGTCTGCCTGACAAGGGAGACGCTGGCCTCTCACCCTAAGGGTAAGATGCCCATGAGGCAGCCCGGCCCGGCACCTGCTGCCCTCCTCCACTCTTCTCCTTCCAGCCCCACTGGCTTCCCAGCCCCTGGCTGCCCCCTACTCCAAGCCTCTCCTGTGGGCTCAGCGGTCCTGACTGAGCTCAGGGAAGGCCTCTTCCACTCAGCCCAGCTGCCTGGGCCTCTGGCCACCCCAGCACCCCCCAGACTCTGACCGCAATGCCTTTCCTGGGGCAAAAGCGTTGCTCATGGTGGGAGGCAGGGCCTCCGCAATCAGAAGTGGCTGAGGGAGCCTTTCTCCAGATCAGGACCGCTCCTGTACCCTGTCTGTACCCTGTGGGGCCCCCAGCCTGAGCCCGAGGGTTTGTTCTGGTGCTGCTCCAGGCAGGAGGAACCCAGGGATAACTTTTAGAAATAGATCTCCTGGGGCTGGGAAGGTGGCTCAGTGGTAGAGCGCTTGCCTTGCATGCCTGAGACCCTGGGTTCGATTCCTCAGTACCACATAAGCAAAAAAGAAAAAAAGCCGGAAGTGGTGCTGTGGCTCAAGTGGTAGAGCGCTAGCCTTGAGCTGAAGAGCTGAGGGACAGCGCCCAGGTCCAGAGTTCAGGCCCCACAACCAGACTCAGAAAAAAAAAGAAAGAAACAGATCTCCTTTGGGGGCATCAGCCCTGCCCCTCCTTGCTGTGTGATCTTGGGAAGGTCTCTGGGCTTTCCCAAGGGTCAGACCGAGAGCCCTTGGGTGCTTGCAGGCTCTGCCACCTGAGCCCCTGTGACGCTCTCACCCCGCACACCTGCTCCTGTCTGTGAGGCCTGGACGGGGGGTGGAGGAGGGGGGTATGTGACTCTGACTCATGGAGCCTCCAGCTCTGCCAGGCCACAGGTCTCCCCCACAGTGGTCCCAGCCCTCCTGGTGCTTGGAAGGACCACTGCTGTCTTCCTATTTTAAGATGGGGAAGCTGAGGACAGAGAGGTCAGTCCCCTGGCAAGTCTGGGTCAAGACTCCCAAATGTAGTAGTCACCATAGTGAGGGAAACAGGCTGATCACTGACCCCCACTCCAGTCTCACCTCTTGTAGCTGCCGTTGCTCAGCTTCCTGCCTCAGTTTCCCCCTCTCCTACTGAAGAAGCAGCCCTTCATAAGCACTCCAGAAGGTTCCATGGGGGTGTGGGGGGTGATGGAGGGACTGTGTGATCCCTGGCCAGGCTGAGGGTGAAGGGGGAGGAGGGGAGAGACCAGCCCCTGGCTGAGCTGCAGCCCTGCAGGATTCAGCGGCTGGGCCCACCTGACGGAGGTCAACCCTGATGAGGAGGTCCAGGGGGAGATCCACCTGCGGCTGGAGGTGGCGCCCGGGACCCACAGCCGCCTGCTGCGCTGCTCTGTCCTCGAGGCCAGGTAAGAAGTGGGGGAGGAGCAGTGCACCCATGAAACTGAAGAGCCTGTGTGGGAGCTGAACTTCTGCCTTCCCTCCTCTACCTCCAGGCCCCAGGGCCTCCCCTTTCCTAGGTCTGCTCTCAAGAGAGAGCCAGGATAGGTTATAGCCATGACTGCAAATCCCAGCTCCAAGAAAGACCAGGGCAGGAAAGAGGATCAAGAGCTCTGGGAAAGCCAAGCTCAGTAGCTCACGCCTGTAATCCTAGCTGCTTGATAAGCAGAGATTGGGGAAAATCATGGCTCCAGGCCAGCCTGGGCATTAAAGAAGTTGGCTCGATGCCATCGCAAACAATGGCTAGGCATGCTAGCATGCGCCTACCCTCCTAGCTACAGGGAAAGCACAAGGAGGAGGATCTCCGCCCGGGATGTCCAGGGCATAAAGGGAAACCCTACTTCAAACACAACAAATACAAAACAAGGCTGGATGGGGTGGTGCAAGTGGTAGAGCATCTGCCTTGCAAGTGTGTGAGTTCTGAGTTCAGCCCCCAGTGTGTATGTGTGTGAGGGGGCGGCGGAGGGAGAGAGAGATTTGGGGAGATCTAGGGAACTTGTCCTGACTGGAAAATGGTTCCTGGGTGACTGCCACTTGGGATGTGGCCCTTCAGGCAGGAGTGAGGGTCTCCCAACATCATAGAACAGGGGTCAAGGAGACCCTAAACTATGCTCAGACAGCCCCTCACCCCCTGCCTCATGCCAGGGCTGGGCTTGCCCTGGGATGACTGGCTCTGTGTGTGTGTGTGTGTGTAGGTCTTCTGTAAGATGAGAAATGTAGAGTTGCTAAAAATCTCCAGAAACTGGAGTGGGGGCGGTGCTCCCAGGGGGGACAGTGGCTCCCTGGGCCTGAGTCACCTGTGACAGGGCCACTTCCCCCCCCCCCGCGCCCGTGGGCTATTTTTAGCTACAAGCCCCACTCCTGTCTGGGCCTGAGGGTGAGTCACACCCTCCACTCCATGAGAGGTGACTTCCCTTCTGACTCCAGTCTCTGTCCTGGAGCCCCCTTGTCCCCCCTGCTCCTGGGGCCATGGTCTGTCCTGAGCCAGCCAGTACCCCAGAGCAAGGGGAGCCCACAGGAGTTTCCTGTCTGGGAGGAAGGAGTCTCCCCTGTAAAATGAGGGGTTGAACATCTTGTACATGGCCTTTATTTTCTGCCCTGGGGCTGGGGTGTTGGGAGGCAGCCACAGGCCACCCCCACATGTAGTCCCTCTTTCCCTGGCCATCAGCTTCTGTCCACCCCCATCCTCCATCCTCTCATTTACCAGGCACCAGGCTGTCTGGGGCGTGAATGCGAACGCGTGCTCACACAGTCCAGTTCTTCCACCCACAGGCGTGGGGCGGGCCTGAGTCCTCCCATCCCTCTTTGGCCATCCAGAATCCCCAGAGCTTTTTTCCTTTGGGATTTGTTGGGGACACGTGGCCTCTCTGGCCTCTTAGCAAGACTCTCGGAATGGGGGGAGGTAAAGGGGAGAGGTGTGTCCAGGCCTGAACGCCCTGCAAGACACCTCAGTTGCCCCAGGGGAGGAAAACACCTCCTGACCATTCTGGGGGGAGGATTGCAAGGCCAAACCTAGGCATTCCGTCAAGCAGGTGTCGTTCAGTTAGTTGTTTTCTGTGTTAGGGATGGAACCAGGGCCTTTGTTATGCTATGCTGAGCAAGAGCTCTACCACTGGCCTGCACACCCCCCCCCCCCCCCCCCGCCCCTTACAGCTTTTGTTTTTTGGTGTGTGTGTGTGCTGCTCCTGGAACTTGAACTCCATCCAGGCCTGGGGACTGTCCCCTTGGTTTTTCACTCAAAGCTGATGCTCTACCACTTGAGCCAAAACTTCTACTCCTGGCTTTGTTTCTGGCTAATTGGAAACAAGAGTCTCACAGACTCTCCTGGCTCAGCACGCCTTGACCTGTATCCTCGCTCAGATCTCAGCCGCCCAGGTAGCTGAGATGATGGAAGTGAGGCAGCGATGTCTGCTCAGCATCTCTTACAGTCTTAGAAAACGGGCCTGAGCAGCTGAAAAATTAAAACACAGAAAAGGAAATGAGCAGAAAATATTTATGGCAGATAGAAGCATGGCTTTCTTGTTCTCCTGGAGATCTAGAGTGTGGGGGGCAAGGACCGGGTTTGGGCTTGGTGAAGAGGCACCTAGGGAGAGAGGGAAGTCCAGGGAGGGTCAGAGCGGTCCACCCCTCCTGGAGCAGGGGATGTTATTTCCGCGACAGGCCTTCTAGAAGGCATTAGCTCGCTAAGCCTCCTCCCTATAACGGCCTCAGGAAGCAGAGGGAGGGGCATGCCCAGGTTTGTGGGGGCGTGGCCCGGCTGGTCCATCCAGGCTGCTCTGGCCCCGCCCCCTCTCCAGCTGGGTCTAGAGACTGTAGGCGTCCCCTTCCCCCCCCTATGGCCTTGTTTGGGAACATGGGGTGATGGTTGTGAGGAGAGGGGAAGAGCAGTGTACTCCCAGCTTACCAGGCACTGGATGCACCCAGGCCTTGCTGTGGGTGGGAGTGGGGGCGGGGGTGACCCGAGGTGACCAGTGGACAATCTGATGTCTCCATCCTGTCACCAGGGACCTGGCCCCCAAGGACTGGAACGGCACATCTGACCCTTTTGTTCGAGTGAGATACAAAGGCCGGACTCAGGAGACCTCGGTGAGAAGGAGGGCAGGCGAGGGAGGGGACAGGGAGGTTTGAGCTCCCTCCCACTGTTTCTGCTTCACCTCCTCACCAGACCTCACCATCATCCGGGAGATCAGGTGGGGACTGCAGTCTTCCAGAGGAGGGCTCAGAGAAGTAGATGCAGATAATTGGAGATAATTGAAGTCTCATGGACTTCCCTGCCCGGGCTGGCTTTAAACCTCCATCTTCAAATCTCAACCTCCTGAGTGGCTAAAATTACAGGCATGAGCCACCAGTGCCCAGCTGGTTTTTATTATTTAGAGTGTATACTGCTCAAGGCATGCCTCCAGCCCTTGCACAGGAAGTGTTTTGTTGTTGTTTTTCTGCTACTGCAGAGCTAGGGGTACCTTTGTCCTGAGCTGTATCTGGGGAGCCCTGGAGAGCAAGTGCTACCCCCATTACCCCTCTCTTTTGCAGAACGGGGGATTAAACTCGGGGCCTGAAGTCCCAACCCCTTCCAAGCCTGTCCTTTTCTGGTAGGTGGTGAAGAAATCCTGCTACCCACGCTGGAATGAGACATTTGAATTTGAGCTGGAGGATGGGGCCACAGAGGCCCTGTGTGTGGAGGCCTGGGACTGGGACCTCGTCAGCCGCAATGACTTTCTGGGCAAAGTAAGCAGCGTTCCCATCCCCTAAGGGGCCACCTGTCACCTGCACCCGGCCTCACCTGGACCAGCTGCAGCCCCACTGCCACGGGGGCTCTGAGCCCTTTGCCAGGTGCTCCTCTCTGCTAAGAGAACATCGTTTGCCTGGAATAGACCCGTGTGTCCCAGCCCTGTGTGCTCTGCCCTCAGGTAGTGGTCAATGTCCAGAGTCTGTGTGCAGCTCAGCAGGAAGAGGGCTGGTTCCGGCTGCAGCCCCACCAGGCCAAACAGCGGCTGCGAGTGGAGTGAGTGCGGGCGGCTACCCAGGGTGGAGGATGAAGATGGAGCATTGGCTGTGGGTAGTAGGCAGGGTAGGTAGTTGGTTAGGGCTCAGGGGACACAGGTCCACATTTCCCACAGCCCTTACCCACCAGGCCTGGACCCTTCTCATCCAGATGGGCTCTGACCTCTCTCCTACAGCCCTCAATTATGCACTCAAAGGCTTTCTGTTTTCTGGCAGTTTCTAGAACAAGCCTTCCGGCCTTTCTCTTTTTGGGCTTCTCTGCAGACCTCTCCATTCTGTCTATGAGTTATAGCTCTGCAACCCCCTTCCCAAGAGTCTCCAGGAATAGGGGTGTCAGGTAAAAGATGGGACCCCTGTTACAACCTAATTGCAGAGATAGTAAATTGTGTGTGTGTGTGTGTGTGTGTGTGCGCGTGCTGGTCCCAGGGCTGAAACTCAGGTTCTGGGTGCTGTCCTTGAGCTTTTCTTGCCCAAGGCTAGTCCCTACCACTTGAGCCATAGCTCCAGCTTTTTTGCTCGTTAATTGGAGATAAGGATCTCACAGATTTTTCTGCCCAGGTTGACTTCAAACCAGGATCTCCAGATCTCAGCCTCCTGATTAGGAGTACATGTGTGAGCCATGTGTGAAAAAGGTTTTAGTATCCACTACCCATATGTAAGGGCCAGGCATGATTGTCATGCCTATAACCCCAGTTACTCAGGAGACAGAGGTTAAGGACTGAGGTACAATAACAGTCTGAACTACAGCACAAGTCTCTGTCTGGAAACAAACTAAAAACAAAAAAGGACTACAGAGGTGCTTATCTTCCAAGGTGTATGTCCTGAGTTCAATCCTAAGTGCCACTACCAGAAAAAAAAAAAAAAGAATTACAGTATAAACCAGATTAGCGATGTACTTCTGTAATCCCAGCACTCAGGAGGCTGAGACAGGAGAATCCTGAGTTTGAGGCCAGCCTGAGCTACATAGTAAGATCCTGTTTCAAGAAGCAAAAGAAGGGGCTGGGAAGGTGGCTCAGAGTGCTTGCCTTGCATGCATGAGGTCCTGGGTTCGATTCCTCAGGACCACATAAGCAAAAAGAAAAAAGCCGAAAGTGGCGCTGTGGCTCAAATGGTAGAGCGCTAGCCTTGAGCTGAAGAGCTGAGGGACAGCGCCCAGGCCCAGAGTTCAGGCCCCACAACCGGACCCCCCCCCCAAAAAAAAAAGAAGAAGCAAAAGAAAACAAGAACAGATATATAGTATTGAAGATATACTTACTTGTACTAAAAAATACTCTAAGAGGGTATGGTGTCGTGGGTTTTATTTTGCTTAGTTTAGAAACTTTCTGGCCTGTTTGCATCTCCCACATGTGCCATGGTGTAATTCTTCTTTGCCTGCCTGTCGAAGACCCTAGAATTCCACCCTCATCTCTGCCATTTACTGGGCAGAGAGGGGTAGCTGGATGTGTGGCCAGGCCAAGGGATTTCCATAGAAGCAGCTGAGGGTTCTCGTGTATATGCATGAGCTGAGTACTCAAACCTTCTGTCCCTCAAATCTTGGTTCTCTACCACTTGATCCATAGCTCTACTTTCAGCTTTTTAGCTACTTAATTAAATATGAGTCTCATAACTTCCCTGACTGGGCTAGCTTTGAACCATGTCCTCAGATTTCTGCCTCCTAAGTAGGCAGGCCTACCAGCACCTGGTTTAGGGCTCTTTTTTTTTTGTCAGTCATGGGACTTGAACTCTGGGCTTGGGCGCTCTCCCTCAACTCTTCAGCTCAAGGTTAGCATACTGCCTCTTGAGCCACAGTGTCACTTCTGGTTTTCTGATGGTTTATTGGAGAAAATCTCATGGATGTTCTTGCCAGGGCTGGCTTTGAACCTCGATCCTCAGATCTCAGCCTCCTGAGTAGCTAGGATTACAGGCATGAGCCACCAAGGCCCATTTTTTTTGAGGAGGGTTTCACTATGTAGACTTTAACTTGAAGATAGAAACTCCTCTGTATTCTGCAGAGGACAGTGGAGGCCATGGAGAGTGCTAAGAGCCCTCATTGCGAGTGATTAGACCAATGAACCTTATAGCTTAGAGCTGCTGTGGCAAGTTGGATAATCTGCCTGGGCCTCAGTTTTGCTGGCAGCTGGTTGTGACCATTGGGGGTTTGTGTGAAGGCACTGTTGTCTGGGAGTTCATAGATTTGAGGCTGGGAGCCTGGCACACCCATATGGGTCAATCTTGGGGTTCAGAGGGGTTTGGAGGCAGCAGGGATCCAGGCTTTGAAGATGGATGGTGTTTTCAGGAAGGTATTTCCAACAGAGAAAATAGCCAAGAGTCAGGGCCACCAGGCCAGCTGTAGGCAGAGGGAGGGGCGTGTCCCAGGAAAGGCGTGGCTCTGGGAGGGGTGTGGCTTGGAAAGGGTGTGGCTCTGGGAGGCCTGGGTCGGGGTGGAGTGGTCACAGGCCGCCTGTTCCAGGGGCAACCTGGGCTCCTTGCAGTTGGAGGTGCGGCTGCGGGACGAGACGGTGCTTCCGTCCAGCTGCTACCAACCCTTGGTACAACTGCTGTGCAGGGAGGTGAAGCTGGGCAGCCAGGTGAGAGGGCTCTGGGGGAGGAACCGATCCTGCAGGGCAGAAGGGGTGCCTGGCTTAGTTGCAGAGGGTCTGCCTAGCTCTGGATTCTTTCCCTAAAGTAGAAACTAAACCAAGACCTTTCTGCAAAGTAGCAAACTGGCTTCTGGGAGCTGGTCAGTGCTCAAGGCCTTGGGCCCTCCTCTGCCTCCTTCAGGGCCCAGGGCAGCTGATCCAGATAATCGAGGAGACGACAAGCACCGAGTGCCGCCAGGAGGTGGCCACCAGCCTGCTCAAGCTCTTCCTGGGGCAGGGACTGGCCAGGGACTTTCTGGACCTGCTGTTCCAGCTGGAGCTGAGTCGCACCAGTGAGGCCGGGAGGAGCTGGGCAGTGTGGGCAAGGGTCCATAGGTGGTCTTCTTAGCTAGGAAGCAGAGGAAGAGGGAGGGGGAGGAAGAGGACAGGCAGGAGGTATTCAGGAGGCCCTGTCCTGAGTCCCAACCCTCAAGTCCTCTGCCCTCCCCTTACCCCTGTCCCTGCTCACTGGAGCCTCTTCTTGTAGGTGAGGCCAATACCCTGTTCCGGAGCAACTCCCTAGCTTCCAAATCTATGGAGTCTTTCCTGAAGGTGAGGGGGCAGATCGTGTATCCTACTGGATGACACCAGGGTGTAGAGAGGCCGGTTTTGTTGGTATCTAGGGCCCATGAAGGCCAGGACCTTCATTCATTCATGGATGTGTGCATTTATTCGGTCTTAATTTACACACTCATTCTTTCATCATGTATTCATGCATGCATGCATGCATCCATCATCCTCTCACGCATTCATTAAGGCATGCATTCATTCTTAGAGAAGCAGTGTGTAGAACTACCCTGGACAATACTCTGGACGATACTGCAGGCAGATCTGCAGGTGCGGTGGTGGGGTGAAGTTAGGGGGTGGCTGGGGAGGCCAGCTGCTGTTGTGAGCTGTGGCCAATGCAGCTGGTGGTGGCTCCCAGGTGGCAGGGATGCGGTATCTGCACAGCGTCCTGGGCCCCATCATTGACAAGGTGTTCGAGGAGAAGAAGTACGTGGAGCTGGACCCCAGCAAAGTGGAGGTTAAGGATGTAGGGTAAGGCCGGGGGAGGAAGCGGGCCTTGTCTGTAAGTGTCCATCAATGGTTCCTTATGCCTGGATTTACCGGTGGTTTCTCTGCTCATCTGCGCACGGTCTCGACGACTGCCTGTGTCTGCGGGAGTCAGAGTCCACGCGTGGGTCCCCTGGACGCGACGCCCAGGTCCCAGAACACCCCCGCATGCTTGTGGGTCCCCCAATGATCAGGTCCACCTCTCCCTCCCCGACCCCTCCCCCGCAGGTGCTCCGGGCTGCACAGGCCACAAACCGAGACCGAGGTGCTGGAGCAGAGCGTGCAGACGCTGCGCGCCCACCTGGCGGCGCTGCTGAGCACACTCCGCGGCTCGGTGCGCGCCTGCCCCGCGCTGGTCCGCGCCACCTTCCGCCAGCTGTTCCGGCGCGTGCGCGAGCGCTTCCCGGGCGCACAGCACCAGGTGCGGCCCCTGGCGGCCGGTCGGGGCGAAGGGGGTCCGGCTTGGCAGGCGCCCCGGCCTGGCGGAGGACGCAAGAGATCCATCCCCGTTCTTCTCTCCGCACCCCTCCAGCACGTGCCGTTCATCGCCGTCACCAGCTTCCTGTGCCTACGTTTCTTCTCTCCCGCCATCATGTCACCCAAGCTCTTCCACCTGCGGGAGCGGCACGCGGACGCCCGCACCAGCCGCACGCTGCTCCTGCTGGCCAAGGTGTGACCTGTGCGGGGGGGGGGGGGGGGTAGCCGGCGGGGCGGCCGGCTGGGCATCGCAGAGGCCCGGGCCGGCAGTGGTGTGTCCCCCGCGGGTCCCGGGAAGGCCTTTGGCGGGGCCTGCACTGTCTAATTCTAACCCAGGCTTTCCACGTGGCCTGGTGTTATATTAGAACCTCCAGAAGGCCAGTGAGGGCCGGACCAGATGGCCTCAAGGAGCAGATCCCCCAAGGCCCGAAATGCCCCATCCACTCCGGGCCCTCCTCTCTCCCCGCCCATGGCTGTAGGCAGGGTCTGGGCCTCTTCCAGTGGAGTGGGGTGTAGTGGTCCCTTAACCCAGCTTCCATCCCTAGGCGGTCCAAAGCATGGGCAACATGGATACACCGGTTTCCAGAGCCAAAGAGGCTTGGATGGAACCGCTACAGCCCACGGTGCGCCAGGGCGTGGCACAGCTGAAAGACTTTATCACCAAGCTGGTGGACTTGGAGGAGAAGGAGGGTGAGGCTTCCTCGCAGGCCACGCCCACCGGCAATAGCCGTGCCCACTCAGCTGGCCACGCCCACAACACAGCACTCCCGTGCTTATGGCCACGCCCGGTGCATGAGGCCCCACCCACTACTGCCCTTGACCTCCCACTCCTGTTTGTTCAGCCCCGCCCCCTGCTGCCCAGGCCTCCAATTAGCTCTTCCCCAGGGCCTATGGCTCCGCTCACCGATCCTGGTGTTTGCTAGCTCCGCCCATCGTTGCCCAACCATTCCGTTCCCTCCTCCCCCAGCCCGAGGCCCCGCCCATGCTCTCGCCTTCATTCCTAGCTCCAGGGCCTGCGGAGCTGGACCTGCACCCGCTGAGCTTGCACGCGCCCCCGGTGAAGGAGGGCCCGCTCTTCATCCACAGGACCAAGGGCAAGGGCCCCCTCACGTCCTCCTCCTTCAAGAAGCTCCACTTCTCCCTCACCACCGAGGCCCTCAGCTTTGCCAAGACACCCAGCTCCAAGGTGGGTGAAGGAGACTGGTGAAAGGGGCAGGAAAAGGTTAGCACGCCCTGGGGCAACTGGGCCATTCCTCTGAGTCCAGCCCAGGCCTGGGGTCAGGGAAGGAGTCTGGAAAGGCGCAGGCTCCTCCTACCTCCACCTCCTGTGTGGCAGGGACTGCAGGCCTGAGCATCCCCTCCAGCCATGGGTTCCACCTTGGTAGCTTGGGGACCCCCTCTGGATGGGCATGCTTAGGTTCACAGTTTCTCTCACCCAGTCATGACAGAGATGAGGAAAGCAAAAGGGAGTTGGAAGTAAACCAGAAAAAGGGCTCAGGCCTGGGCCAGGCAGGACCCCAGGGTTCCAGGTGCAAAGACCCCAATCCAGAGCTCACACCTCAGGCCTACTGGGAGCCCATGGGACTGTGAGTGGTATTGGCCAAGGTCGCTGCTAGAGCAGGCCCCTGGAAGCCATGGGCACCTGCTGGGCATGGAGGCCACATCACGGTGAGCAGGGACAGCAGAACCTGGGAACATGCCAGGCCAGGGCTGGTCACTCTTCTTCCTTTGTGCATGTGTGTGCGTGTGTGTGCCAGTCCTGGGGCTTGTACTTGGCCTCTGGTGTGGAGAAAGGGGAGGCCAAGGCCAGAGACCGGAAGTGGAACAGCCTGGCCTGGCCCCAGCCCCCTTGCCTGCCCTCCACAGAAAAGCGCCCTCATCAAGCTTGCCAACATCCGGGCAGCAGAGAAGGTGGAGGAGAAGAGCTTTGGCAGCTCACATGTCATGCAGGTCATCTACACGGATGACGCTGGTCGACTCCAGACCGCCTACCTGCAGTGTAAGGTGTGTGCATGCATGTGTTGTTCCAGGGCTGAGTGTCTGGGAGCCTGGCCCACCTCAGATGTGGGCACCCAAGCAGGTGGGAGAGGGTGGGCAGGCAGGGATGGGTGTTGGGAAGACTTCCCACAGGAAGTGACTGCTGGTGCCTGGCCCCGCAGTGTGTGAACGAGCTGAACCAGTGGCTGTCTGCACTCCGCAAGGTGAGCGTCAACAATACCGGCCTGCTGGGCTCCTACCACCCTGGTGTCTTCCGAGGGGACAAGTGGAGCTGCTGCCACCAAAGGGACAAGACAGGTGGGGGCAGAGGCTGGGCCCCTGCATTGCATCTCAGAGAGGGGTCCTGGGCCTACCTGGCCAGGATGATCTGGGCACAGAAGCGTTCCAGGATCGCAGGGTTTGGATAGTGCCCCAGGCTGTGTGTATTGCACATGACTGAAAATATTGAAGAGGTCTGAAAACTTGTTAGAATCCAGTTTAGTGTTTCTCAAACTCACTTGAAAGGGAACTCTGGGGGTGCTCTGTGGAACCCTTTCTTTGAAGAAGAGTTTCTTCTAGAGCCCATGTTGTGAGGAATGCACTTGAGGAATTCACTACTGACCAGTCCAGAATTCAAGTTTGCATATCTACATTGGCAGCCTGATCCCAGAGCTGTGGGTTGGAAAGACCTTGGGGCTTTGAGCACTAAAGAAAGAGCAGAGAGGAGTTCTAGAACTCTAGCACTCTAGCTATCATCGTAAATGGTTGTTGAGCATTTGAAATGTGGTTAGTGTAGCAGGTGCGGTGTGTGGGGTGTGGTAGCTCACACCTATAGTACCAGCTCTCAGGCCAAGGAGGAAAAATGCAAGTTCCAGGACAGCTTGGGCTGCATAATGAGACAAAACAAAAAGGATACGGCTGAGTATTGGTGGAAGGAAGGAAGGAAAAAAGGAAGGGAGGGAGGGAGGGAGGAAATGTGGCTAGTACAGCTAACATTAATACTGGGTTTTTATTTTTCAAATTTCATTTATCAAATACCTTATTGAACAGTGACTCTATTGGACAATGAAGTTCTAGAACTTTCAAGACGTTCTTCACCTTGTTCTTACTTGCCTCACAGAGCTGAGCCTTGGTCCCGAGCCTGGCATGGGAAATGCCATTGGAACAGACAACTCCTCCCCCCTCCACGCCCCCCCCCCCGCCATACCCAGTGTGGTCCCTGCCCCGTCTTTGGGGTGGACCAGTGGGAGGGGGTCATTTGCGAGGAGCTGCTGGCTGAGCAACATACCTGCAGCCTCTGGCTGTAACCCAGCATGGCCCACGGAGACAGGGTCTGATAGCCCATTCCACAGGGGAGAAATTGAAGCTTAAGAGATGCCAAAGTAGGCTGGAGACATGGCTCAAATGGTAGAATGCTTGCCTAGCAAGTGCAAAGCCCTGCATCCAACCTCCAGGAGAGAGGAGGGAGGTATGGGGAGAGGGTGCAGTCAACTCAGCAAAATCCACAAGGCCAGCAGCCCAGTCAGACACAAAATTCTCACACCTATAATCCTAGCTACTCAGGTGGCTGAGATTTGAGGATTGTAGGTTGAAACTAGCCCAGGCAGGAAAGTCTGGGAGACTCTTATCCCCAATTAACTACCAAAAAAAGAGATTGAGACACAGCTCATCTACCACACCTGCATGGCTGTAGCTCAAGTGGTAGAGAGCTAGCCTTGGGAAAAAAAAAGCTCAGGGCCAGCACCCAGGTCCAGAGTTCAAGCCCCAGGACTAGCACAAACAACAACAAAAAACCTGACAGTCCAGCCCATCTTGTGGTTCACAGCAACCTCCAGGCAGGCAGGCAATCTCCCAGAAAATGTTGGGGTGCCATAGGCAGGGCCAGGGACCCCTGAGGAGTCTACCCCCGCCCCATCCAGACCCTATCTTGTAGGGCCAGGCAGTTGGGCATGCGTGATGACCACCGGGTAACTCTGTGCTCTCTGCTGTCAGATCTGGGCTGTGATAAAACTCGGTCCCGGGTGACGCTGCAGGAGTGGAACGACCCCATTGACCATGACCTGGAGGCCCAGCTCATGTACCAGCACCTGCTGGGTGTGGAGGCTGCACTGCGGTGAGCAGGGACAGGAGCAGCTGGCATGCGCCAGACCAGGGCCTCGTCCCTGTTCTTCCTTCTGTGTGTGTCTGTGTGTGTGCATGTGTGTGCCGGTCCTGGGGCTTGAACTCAGGTCCTGGGCACTGTCCCTCAGCTTTGCTCAAGGCTGGTGCTCTGCCATTTGAGCCACACATCTTCTGGCTTTTTTTGGGGGGGGGTCCGGTCGTGGGGCCTGAACTCTGGGCCTGGGTGCTGTCCCTCAGCTCTTCAGCTCAAGGCTAGCGCTCTACCACTTGAGCCACAGTG
>NW_012267359.1:2159903-2187700 GCF_000151885.1 Dipodomys ordii
TTTGGGTCCGGTCACGGGTCCTAAACTCTGGGCCTGGGCGCTGTCCCTCAGCTCTTCAGCTCAAGGCTAGCGCTCTACCACTGGAGCCACAGCACCACTTCCGGCTTTTTCTTTTTGCTTATGTGGTGCTGAGGAATCAAACCCAGGGCCTCAGGCATGCAAGGCAAGTGCTCTACCACTGAGCCACTTTCCCAGCCCCTCTTCTGGCTTTTTGCTGGTTCATTGGAGATAGGAGTCTGAGGGATTTTTCTGCCCTGGCTGGCTTGGTACTACAATCCTCAGTCCTCAGCCTCCTGGAGTATCCAAGATTACAGGCGTGAGCCACCAGTGCCTGGCTAGCCTGGGTCATCCAGACTAGACCCCCCCTCTCCCTTCCCCCCCTCCCACCAAGCCTTCTTAGCTCAGGAGGCCCCCACGGGTGCCTCAGCCTCCCTGGCCTAGTGGCTGTGGTGGCTCACCATGTCCTCCCCACAGGAAGAAGCATCTGGAACTGCGTAGGGACCCAGAGGCAGGGCCTAAAGAAGGTAGGTCCCTTCCAGCTGGCACCTGCTTGGTGGTCTGAGCACCGCTCAAGTTGCTCCACCCCAAATCCAACCTGACCTCACCACTGCATTTGCCTCTAGTCCCTGAAGACTCGCTGGCCCAGCTGCTCCATGTCCTGCAGGAGCTGCGGGAAGCTCATGGCCACAGCCCGGGTGGCCTGCACCTCTCAGAGCCCTGCCACTTCCTACAGCTACAGAAGTGAGGTCTGTGCTCAGCACCCTGCCAGGGACCCCAGCACCCCAATGCACTTGGGACCTCGCCCCAGCCGCCTTCACCGAGGGGCACACCCAAGGCCTTCCTGGATCTTGGCCCATCTGCAATCTGTGGGGGGTTGTGGGTGGCCCCTGCTCCCCTGGGAAGTCTGGCTGCTCCCCGACGCACCCCACATTCTCCACCTAGGACAACGGCTGGATGTCAGGGGTGGCGTGAGGCAGGAGGGCCAGGCCCCCACACCTGCCCTGGGCTCCCTGGCCATCCCCAGGCTGCTGCCTGGGCCCTGGGCAGTGTCACGGTGCTGTAATAAACCTGTAGTCACTGCCAAGGCTCTGGGCTCTTGGGTTGGAGCCTCTGTTCCCTCGGCTGCTGGGGCCTATGGACCGGGACCACCATCCTAGCTGCGCTCTGTTCCTCCATTTCTGCTTCGAACCCATGGGGTGGGTGTGGAGATGGTTTCTGCCATGGCCCAGAGTTCCCACCCAAACTCCAGGGTATTTGGCAGGCTGCCCTGCAGGACCGAACCCTCAGCCATATTGTGGGCAACCTGGCTCCATGTGGGGAGAAGGCCCTTCCCTCCCTGAGGCTGCCTGTCCCTGCCCTGTCACCTTCTTCACCTCCTGTCACCCACCCTAGCCTAGCTGGCTCCTGGCACCCCTGGTGAGCGGGTGGAGAGGGGGCTTTTTACCACAGCGTCACCACTGCCCAGTCTGGGCCTTCTGTCCCCAGCTTGAATCCAGTCCAGTCTCCTCCCACGGGGCTGAGGACTCACCGGGCTGAAAGCTGTGGACCCCTAGGCTCCCTGCCCCAGGGCCACATACCAGGCCATGCCCCGCCCCCCAGGAGCAGTGGGGCAGAGGGGACACCCCTGGATCTCACATTTGAACTGGCCCTGGGAGGTGGGGCTCCAGTGCCCAGGCTGCAGCTCCTGTAGTTAGATGGTGGGTGGGCAGGGACCCTGGGCAAAGAAGTCTCCTGGCCTCCAAACAGGGCACAGCCAGTGCCCTCCCTTTGAGTGCCCCACTGTAAAGCCTACCCCAGGGCCCTTGGCCCTGGCCTCACACCCACCAGCACAGCAGGGGTAGGAGCACCTCCTGTGGGGTGGGGCTGTTCTGTGTCTCACCTGCACCTGCTCACTTTTCTCCTCACCTGGAAGCCATTATCAGATCCACTCATTTGTTTCTTTGTGGTGCTGGGATTTGAACTCAAGGCCTCATGCTTGGTTTTAAGTTACTCTTTTATTTCCAGCTAGGATTTAAGCCCAGGCCCACCCTGACTGGGATCCTTCTATTTGTGCTTTTCCCTTTGTCACTGGGGCTGACAGGAGTATGCCAGTGTGTCCAGCCATTGAGCATCCCTTGTAGCAGAGATAACAGGTGCACACTACCATGCTCAACCATGCTCCTGGCTATCCTTGAGCCATGATCCCCTGACCTCTACTCACAAATAGCTAGGCTAAAGGCTTGAGCCACTGCTCACAACATACATATAATATGTTAATTAATTTGATCACTCACTGCCTGTCAGGCAATAATAGTGGTTTGCTTGGAAGGTTGCAATTAAGATCCATGGAGGGAGGAGTCTGAGATTTGGCTAAGAGTTCAGATAGCAGCATTTAAAACAACATTCAGAGCCAGGCGCCACTGGCTCACGTCTGTAATCCTAGCTACTGAGGAGGCTGAGATCTGAGGATCACAGTTCAAAGCCAGCCCTGGCAGGAAAATCTGTGAAACTCTTATCTCCAATAAACGACCAGAAAACCGAAAGTGGCGCTGTGACTCAAGTGGTAGAGTGCTAGCCTTGAGCTGAAGAGCTTAGGGACAGCGCCCAGGCCCAGAGTTCAAGCCCCATGACTGACCAGAAAAAAAAAATCCGGTGCCAGTGGCTCACCCCTTTAATCCTAGCTACTCAGGAGGCTGAGATCTGAGGATTACCGTTCAAAGCCAGCCCGGGCAGGAAAGTCTGTGCGACTCTTATCTACAATTAACCACTCAGAAAACCAGAAGTGATTCTGTGGCTCAAGTGATAGAGTGCTTGCTTTGAGCTGAAGAGCTGAGGGACCACCCAGGCCCAGAGTTCAAGTCCCATGACCGACAAAAAATAAATTTTATATAGATATAGATACCTATATCTCAGAGTGCTGGTGGCTGTACCTGGGTGGGTGGGTGGGACTGAGATGACTGAAGAGATTTTGGTGCTGGATTGTAGAATATTTTTCATGTACTGAATATGATTAATCACGCTGAGCTGAGCACATAAAATGTTTAAAATGACAAGCTACTAGTTACATGTATTTTACTACAATGACATATTTAAAAAGCTGCTGTCAGCAGCACTTATAATTCTAGTACTTAGGAGGCTGAGGCAGGAGGATCTTGAGTCTGAGGCCTTCCTGATCTACCTAGGGAGAACCCATTTAAAAAACAAAAGTAGGGGCTGGGAAGGTGGCTCAGTGGTAGAGTGCCTGCCTAGCATGCATGAAGACCTGGGTTCAATTCCTCAGCACCACATATACAGATAACGCTGGAAATGGCTCTGTGACTCAAGTGGTAGAATGCTAGTCTTGAGCAGAAGCGGCTCAGGGACAGTGCCCAGGCCCTGAGTTCAAGCCCCAGGACTGACAAAAAAGAAAAGAAAAGAAATAGCCAAGTAGCAGTTACTCAAACATGTAATCCTACCTAGCTGCACGGTAGGCAAAGACTGAGGACTGTGGTTAGACTGAGGACTGTGGTTCGAGGCCAGCCGGGACAGCCAAGTCCTTGAGACCTACTGTCAATGGGGAGCTGTGTGGTGGTTTGCTCCCGTCAGCCTAGCTGCAAGGGGACGCTAACATGGCCAGGCCGTGCCCTGCTGTGTGCCCAGATAGGACCGACAAACCCAGCCCCCTTAGATGGGGGGGAGGTCTTCTCACAAACTTCTACCAGTGCTGGTCTCGAACCCTTGACTCCCTGTCTCCGCTAACGGGGAGTAGATAGGCTTACAGGCTGCACTGGCCTCGCATGGAGAGACTACAGCGGCGGACGTCGGCCTCCCTCAGAGGACAGGAATGGCTGTCTCGCCTCCTCCTGGCGCCCCGACTTCAGGCAAGGGGTCTCCGGGCTGGTGAACCTCCCCGGCGCGGGGCCGCAGCGTCTCCTACACCTGTCAGCGGAGGACGACGCATGCGCAGAGACTGCGCGCGGTCCCGCGCCTACGCCGGGCCCTCCAGCCCGACAGGGGGCGGTGAATGTTGACGAACTCGGCTGCGCCCGCGCGCCCCGGAAGTGATCGCGTTTCAGAGCTCGCAGACCGGACGGCGAGCTGGACGCGGCCGGAGCGGGAGAATGAACGCTCCTCCGGCCTTCGAGTCGTTCTTGCTCTTCGAGGGCGAGAAGAAGTAAGCGGGCTCGGCTGGGGCGGGGCGGGGCGGGAGCTGGAGGGCGGGCCCGCAGAGTCTGAGTCCCGTCCGGCCGGGAGGCCGCGGCCGCGCGGCACAGGGCTGCGGTGCTCGGAGGCCGCGGCCGCCCGGCCCTCGGCTGCGGTGCTCGGAGGCCGCGGCCGCCCGGCCCTCGGCTGCGGTGCTCGGAGGCCGCGGCCGCCCGGCCCACTTTGCAGAGGGGAAACTGAGGCTCGCGAAGCTGGGTGACTGTCCTCATCTCCAAAGCCCTTTCCCTCTGGGCTTGCCGCCTCCTTCCTTCCGTGCTCTCGCAGCGATAACTAGTGCAGGTACTCATTCCTGTCATTCCCAATCTCAGAGCTCGGGAGGCTGAAGCAGAATCGAGAGTTCGAGACTACCCCGAGCTACGCACACACTCAGAAACAGTGCAGGAGCCGGGGGCTCTCACCTGTAAGCTTAGGTGCTTAGATCTTGGTTTAGGCCACGATCTGAGGATCACAGTTCAAAGCCAACCCTGCCAGGAAAGCCCATTAGACTCTTCAGTTAACCAGCAACAAGCCAGCTGTGGAGCTGTGACGGGAGCTGTGACGCTGGGTGGTACAGCGCCTGCTCGGCCTGCGCAGGCCCTGGGTTTCCTCCCCTAGCCGAGACAAAAACTGTGAAGGGGCTGCAGGTCATCTGGTACAGCACAGGGTCCATCCCAAGGCCCCTGCAACGCCGGCTCTTCTGTTAGAGCCAAGTGTGAGGCTGTGGTCCAGCCTTGCCTGGCACTTAAGACTCTCTTTTTTTGGGGGGGGGGGGTCTGGTCGTGGGGCCTGAACTCTGGGCCTGGGCGCTGTCCCTCAGCTCTTCAGCTCAAGGCTAGTGCTCTACCACTTGAGCCACAGCTCCACTTCCAGCTTTTTTCTTTTTGCTTACGTGGTGCTGAGGAATCGAACCCAGGGCCTCAGGCATGCAAGGCAAGCACTCTACCACTGAGCCACCTTCCCAGCCCCAGTTAGACTGTCTTTAGATTGAGGCCAGTTTCAACCTCTTACGTGTGGATATCCAGTGTTCCCAGCACCATTCCCGAAGAGGCTTTTTCTTCAATGGATGTTTTGTGGCTTCTTTGTTGAAAATTAGCTGGCGTAGCTGTGTGGCTTTACAGGAGCTGTTCCTGAGAATTTTGGCTCAAGGCTAGCATGCTATCCCTTGTAACACATTTCCACTTCTAGGTTTTTGGTGGTTAAATGGAGATAAGAATCTCATGTACTCAGGCTGGGAAGGTGGCTCAGTGGTAGAGCACTTGCCTTGCATGCCTGAGGCCCTGGGTTCGATTCCTCAGCACCACATAAGCAAGAAGAAAAAAGTTGGAAGTGGTGCTGTGGCTCAAGTGGTAGAGCGCTAGCCTTGAGCTGAAGAGCTGAGGGACAGCGTCCAGGCCCAGAGTTCAGGCCCCATGACCGGACCCAAAAAAAAAAAAAAAAAGAATCTCATGTACTTTCCTGCCCTGGCTGGCTTTGAACCAAAATTCTTAATCTCACCCTGCTGATTACAGCTGATGGGACCCATTTGGTGACTTCTGACATTTGTCAGGAAAAGCTGTTTGTGGGCAGATCAACTCTCAACAGGTCTTTATCTGGTAATCAGGTTTTCCTGGCAATCTGGAACCTCATGCCTGCCTCGCTGCCTCACTAATGAGCTTGAACCTACTGCCTTGCACACTTTTGGAGCCATGCCTCCAGCCCTTTAGTTTGTTATTATTTCGGAGGCAGGGCCAGGTTTGGACTGGGAGCTCCTGTCCTCACCAGCTGCTCTGCCTCTTACAGGATCACCATCAACAAGGACACCAAAGTGCCCAACGCCTGTCTCTTCACCATCAACAAGGAGGATCACACCCTTGGGAACATCATTAAGTCGTGAGCTGCAGGCCTGTGCTCTGGGCTGGGTGGGGCGGATGGTCTGGCTGAGCTCTGCATTAGACACCGGAAGTCATTCTCTGTGCTTGTTCTGGTGTTTCAGTTCTAGCACTTTCTCCCCAGATGAGGCTGACCCAGGTGGGTTCACACAAGGCTCATTCTATATTGTTTATATGTCTGCTCACAAGCTCTGAGACGGGGTTGATGTCAGCCCATCTGTACCTCAGCTACATGTGGCACCACTGGGGGATGAACATGAGAGGCAGCCTGGGGCTCTCCAGGGCCCTGAGCGGCACCGCACAGCTGACATGAGCAAAGGCTTGGCTCTGCACATAGGGACACGGGGACTTGCCTTTTGCTGCAGTCTGGGCTCTTCCCTTTGGTGCTGAGGCATGGGCCTGAGAGAGGGGGGGCAGTGGAGGCTGGGAGCAGTAGGCCATGGTCTGTGCACAGAACACGCGGACTCATCTCCTGGCCAAATGCTGTGTAAGCCCAGTTCTTCCAGCACCTGCCATTTGTTCATACTTGACCATAATCACTTGAGACAAGTGTTCAGAGCCCAGGACAGAGCAGGGTAGCTATTCTGCCTTCCTTATGGCTCCATGGATCAGAAGGTGCCAGCCTGATACCCTGTTCCATCACTAATGCCTGAGCCCACCCTCCTCTCTGCTGCCTGCCTGCCGAGCCTGGGGCCCTGTGTTCTGGCCCGTGGAGCTGTGGCTGTGGTGGGTGGCGTGTATGTTGGGTCCCCACATAGTGTTTGTCCCTCAGACAGCTGCTCAAGGACCCGCAGGTGCTGTTTGCGGGCTACAAGGTCCCTCACCCCCTGGAGCACAAGATCATCATCCGTGTGCAGACCACCCCTGACTACAGCCCCCAGGAAGCCTTCACCAATGCCATTACTGACCTCATCAGTGAGCTCTCCCTGCTAGAGGAGCGTTTCCGGGTGAGGGTGCTGCATGGGGAGGGCAGGTGGCTGCAGGCCCATCCAGGACAGGCTCTGGTGGTTTGGGGGGAGTTGGGGGGGGAGTACTGAAACTGGGTGCTGAGGGCTGTGGGGTGGAGGCTACAGCTGTGTTGGGCTCTTCCTCTGCTAGGTGGCCATCAAAGACAAGCAGGAAGGGATAGAGTAGTGGCACGGTGGCTCTGCTCATCTGTACCTGGTGCCCACCCAGAAGACCCTCTGACATGGACAGGGCCAGTCCACTGGCCCCACCCACCCCTGGTGTCCTGTACATGGACTACTGTCTCCCTGAGAGTGGACAGCGAAGAGCTGGTGTAGGGGAGGCAGGTGACATGTGACCCTTGGGGGCCACACTTAAGACTGCGGTGACTCTTGACTTTGGGCTTGACTTGATCACAAGAGGCCCGTGATGGGACCCTTGTATCAGCTCTCCATAGGCTTCCTGAACACAGCAGAAAATTTAATGATGTTTAATAAAAATATTCACTGATAAAAGACTACCACTAATTAACCCTGAGTGAGAACCCCCGTCCCCGCTGGGGCTGGGGCTGGGCTGAGCTATGGCCTCTTCCAGATCGCCACGATGTTGGAGTCCGTCAGTGCTGTGAGGTAAGTGAAGGCAGCGTTGGCCACCACTGTGTTTACCATGGTCTTCGTCACCAGCTGGCCGAGTGCCCTAGGCTGGGGCCATCTGAGGATCTGGTGGGGAGAGGAATGTGTGCCAGGCACAGGGGCTCAGTCTGGGGCAGGGTGGCGAGTACCACGTGGGGTCTTGGGGAGGGTGGCGAGTACCTGAGTGGGGGCGTGGGGGGTGGCGGGTGGCAGCAGCGGCTGCTTCAGGATGTGCTGGACGTCGTAGATCCACACGCTGCCCTCCTCGTCACCACAGAGCACAAGCCCTTGTTCTGCCAGGACAGAGATGGGTCCCTAGCTAAGGTGGGCAGGGCCCCAAAAGGTGAAGAGTGGGATGGGTGGGCTCTGAGATGGAGGAGGGGCAATGCTCACCAGGGCAGGTGCTGAGTGAGAAGTAGGCCAGCTCGGTGGGTGACCACTGCAGATGAGCCAGGATAACCACAGACACCACAGACTGGCCGCCGCGGGCACCCCATGTCTGCTTCCAGCTCCACAGGCAGATGGTGCCCGGGCTGCTCCCTTTGGAGGCTGCACGGGTGGGGATGGGTTGTTACCATTCTCCACCCCTCCCCATGGAAATGTGCAGCCTAGGGTAAAGTCACCCCCCCACCGCGTGACCCAGGACGGGCAGCCCTTAGCCGGACTCACCCACAATGTCCTCGTTCACAAATGCTAGCCCGTCCACTCTGCATCTGGCTGTCTCCGAGCCCTCAGAGAAGGTGAACTCCGCCTCGCATGCCCTGTTGATGGCAGATGGCACTGGAGGCTGCTCCCTAACCCTCGTGAAGGTTAGAGAAGGGCACCCGGGTGCTGCTTTTTTCTGTGTTATCTTGGGGCCTGAACTCAAAGCCTGGGCACTGCCTCTGAGCTGCTTTGCTCAGGCTAGCACTCTATCACTTGATTCACAGTTCCACTAATGGCAGAGGCCACCTGGTGGCCAGCATGATGGGTGCTTGCAGTCTCCTGCCAGGACCAGGACCAGAACCAGTGCTGAGCAGGGTCCACCTTGGGGGGGGGGACCAGCCAAGAGCTGCAGTCTGCCTGGAACCTGGCTAAGGGACAGGCTAAGGCCCAGGCAGCTGCACTGGGGCAAAGAGCAGCAGATAAACCCAAGGAAGGGGCTGTACCACAAGACGAGGGAAAAGCAGAGCTGGGGACAGAGGGAAGGCCACCTCCCCCATGAAATAACCTTGCTGCTCCACCAACCTAGCCCCACGCCCCAGCAGAGCAACCTCAGCCCTCATTTCCACTTCCACTCACTTCACTAGCCGGCTGGCTGCCACCCTGCAGCGCACCCAAGCAGCCTGGGCCCAAGCTGCCTGGGCAGTGGGCTCTCTGCAGGGGCCTGCACTAGGTTGTCTTGGCAGCTGGAATATGAGTCAGCTGTTAGTAAGGCAGGGACCTCGGGCACTGTCTGAGACTGGGAGGTGCCCATGGCCACTAAGCCTCAGTGGTATTTCCAGAGCCACCGCCCTGCCCAGACATCTCCCTGTCCCCCACTGGCTACAGGATGAAGGTCACTATCCCCCTTCTTTTGTTGTACTGGGCTTTGAGCTCAAAGCCGTGCACTTGCTAGGCAGGCTGTCCCCACTCGAGTCACATCTCTACCTGCCTGCTTTAGTTTTCAGACAGTCTTGTCCTTTTACCCAGGCAGGCCTCAAACCGAGATTCTCCTACCTCCACCTCCTGTGTCGCTGGGGTTTTGAGTATGTACCACCATGCCTGGCCCTTGCTGAACCCTTTGTGCATCAGCACACAGGAAGTCCCATTGCTGAGCAGCAGCTGGTAAGGCAGCGAGTGCGGGCAAAGCCCAATGTCAGGGTGAGGAGAGGCCCGGAGGACAGCAGACTACAGGCAGGGGCTGTGGGAACCCAGAGGACTGGGCGCCCCGTTCTGGCCTCACCTCCTCTTCTGGGGCTGGTCCAGCCGCACGTCCCAGCAGCAGCAGCCGCCTTCGCAGCCAGCCAGCAGATACACATCGGGGCAGGAGGCCACAGGGCAGAGGCGTAGTGGGATGGAGGCCGAGTCAAGCGTGAGCAGCTGGCTGCCAATTGCGTGAGCGAGGGGAGAGCAGGTGTCAACTTGGGCCCTGCTGCCCGCTTGTCCCCGCTGCTTACCATCCCTGCCCCAGCCTCACCTGGCTTGGAATTCGTAGTCCTGGTTGGGCACCCCGATGTCCCACAGGATGATCCGCTTGTCATAGGAGGCCGCTGGAGGGGAGGGCAGCGTCCCTGAGGAGGCTCTGTGCCCTCCTGCAGGCTGGGTCTGGTGCCCGGGACAGGGCAGGTGGGCTACGAGGGTGACTCAGGGGCCTGCAGGGTGACCCAAGCCATGGCCAGGGGAGCACAGCTGCCCTTGGTTGCTGGGGAACCCCAAGTCCACCTGGCAGTCTGGGGATCAACCTGAGATCCAAAGCTGTCACTTCTCCCAAGGCCACCTGGCACCCGTCACTTGGGGAGGCCACCTGGCACAGGGTGGGGAGGCAGGTCTTACTGAAGAGATGTGTCTCTCGGGTAGGGCTGAAGCAGAGAGTGGCGATGGCCTTCTTGTGGGCCCGGACGACCCCACAGCAGAAGCCGGCTCGCACATGCAGCAGCCTGACCATGCCCCGCAGGCCCGCGGCGGCTAGCACACTCCAGCGCTTCTTGTGGCCCGCCTGTGTGACCACTGTCAGTGTGGTCCAGGCCACAGAGAAGAACTCCTGGCAGGATGGGGAGAGCCGTCAGGAGCAGGGGCACATGTGGGAGCCTGCCCACGGGACAGGCCAGGGCAGAGCCAGGGTGCACCATACACGCTCACCTCGCCTGGTGACTTGTACTTGTGGAGGACGATGCCCGTCTGGCAGTCTATCACGCACACAGCCTCCCCGCCGCACGTGGCCACTGTTTGGGAGGTGGTCCCCTCGTGCCCTGTTGGGTGGGACCAGCTGAATGACAGCTTTTCCTGCAAGCATCCTCCTGGTGGCTTCTCCTGGATGACTCCTATGCCCAACTGCCCCACTGCTCCTCCTCAGGGCCCAGCACAGCCTGCCCCAGCCCCCCACTCACCCTCCTCGCAAGCAGGCTCGAAGGCGCAGGCCCACAGCTGCGTCTCCAGGTCCTGAGGGCTGTTGTTCCTGCTGTGGCACTGCAGGAAGTGCAGGGGCTCCAGCTGCGGGGCACACTGTGGGTGCGCAGGGGTCACGGCTATGCC
The DNA here is from genome assembly GCF_000151885.1 of Dipodomys ordii. Classification (NCBI taxonomy): domain Eukaryota; kingdom Metazoa; phylum Chordata; class Mammalia; order Rodentia; family Heteromyidae; genus Dipodomys; species Dipodomys ordii. Next base: position 2,170,723 of record NW_012267359.1, read on the forward strand.
GGGCCCGGCTCCCCACCTCTCCTTGCCACCTTGCGGGCTTACCTGGCCACCCTCCACCTTGGTGGATGGTGTGGTACTAGTGCGCTTGGTGGGAGAGGCGCCGAGCAGGACATCATGTGGTCGCTTCAAGGCTGCCAGCCTGGCCTGTGGAGGGGCCTGGTGAGCCTGGGCCGGGCCTGGGGCCCCATCTGCTCTGTCACAGGCCACAGCAGGGCCAGGCCAGGGTCACAGAGGGTACTTGTGTGGCATGTGGTTTAGATCTTAAATGGCCCCCTGAGGCCCATAGATTAAAAGGCGTGGTCACTAGCTTGTGGAGGCAGGGCCTAATGAGGCCCTGGGTGTGGGATTAAAGGGCATACTAGGGGAGTTTAGGGGTCAGAGAGCACATCAGCACTCTAGTCTCATTGGGCATCGCAGCACAGCATGGGCAGCTCGCTCTTGGGCTCCTGTGTGTGTGTCCCCACCCCCAGCCGCTTTTCCAGGCAGCCAGGGCCAGGGCAGGCTCCCAGGGCCACGTGCAGTCGCTCTCACCCGGGGCCTGCCAGCAGCTGCTGCTCCTGGAGGCTTCTTTGGGGCATCTGTCTCACATGCCTTGGTCCCACCAGAGGCCACCAGCTCCTCCGAGATCATCCGCACCTGGGTGGGCCAAGCCTTCAGGAGGCTGGGACAGACTGGCCCCTCTCCTCTCATGGAGGAGAGAAGCTGTCCAGGCAGGAGCGCTGCCTCCCCGCACTGCCCTACTCCCCATGCACCCCCAGGCCCCTCAGGGAAGCTGAAAGCCTTGGAAACCAGCAAAGAGCCAGGAAGCTCAGCGCCCAGCAGATGGGGTAGGCCGATGGGTGAGGGCATACCCGCCACTGGGTGAACTCCCGGAGAGACTCAGGTCCGTAGTGCACATCCCTGATAGCAGAGTTCACAAAGTCAGTCTGCACTTTTTCAGCCTCCTGCTCAGGGCCCAGAGCTGCCATGAACTTCTCCCAGTACGCTGTGACCTAAGACGAGAGGAACCACAACCAGATCCAGACCCAGCCCACTGCCAATACACCACAGGCAGGCTGAGGCACCACCTGCAGCGAGCTGTCCAACCAGAGTCTCTCTCTTATTTGTGCCAGTACCAGGGCCTCTTATTCTCACTGGGCTTTTTTTTTTTTTTTGCCACTCATGACTGGTGCTCTACCACTTGAGCTACACCTCAGTCCAGTTTTTGGGCAGATTAATTGGAGATACTATCTTGTGGACTTTTTTTTTTGCTGGGGCTGGCTTCCAATCATGATCCTTAGATGTCAGCATCCTGAATAGTGAGGATTACAGGTGTGAGCAACCATACATGGCTTGCTTCTTTTGCTATTAATGTATGTTGGTTTTACAAGGGGGAAGGTGTTGAAATTGCTACAGGTGTATACAATGTTGTATACAATGTGTCTGAGTCAGCTTCACCCCATCACTGCCCTTATCTCATACCCAAAAGTATTTCAACCACCAATCAGATTCTCATCTGTTAGGACCAAGAACCCTATCATCTTCCTCAGTGTCCCCCAAATGTCCACTGACAGTGAAGCAATGGTGGTTCGTGCTTATAAGGATTACAAGGAAGCTGAGACCTGGAGGACTGTAGTTTGACGTCAGCTGAGCTTTAAAAGAGTCTGAGCTGAGTGCTGAAATTCTAGCTATTGAGGAGCCAGAGATCACTGTTTAAAGCCAGCCTTGGCAGGAAAGTCTGTGAGGCTCTGATCTCTACTTAACCAGCAAACATCCAGAAGTGGTGTGGCCCAAGTGATATGGACAGCACCCAGGCTCTGAGTTCAAGCCCCAGGCACAAAACCAAATGTCCCCTGTCAGCCCCTCCAGGCCGCCCACTGCCCCAGACCACTCAGATGGCTCTCTATGGTCTTACTCGGTTGCTCAGCTCTCGGTTCAGGCTCTGCACCTGAGAGCAGGTGGAGGATGCGTCCTTGCCATTCACCTTCCGCAGGTTGGGCAGGAGGAAGGAGACTTTCAGGTTGTCGTTGACCTGGGGGTGAAGGGATGGTGGAGCCTGAGCTCGTCACAGCCTAGGTCACTGGCACAGGGCTGGGGGACCCCACTTACGGTGAGGAAGGGGTTGCCCTCTAGGCTGAGCTCCTCCAGTAGTGGGAACTGGCACAGGGTTGTGACATCTCCCAGTTGGTTGTTGGCGCAGCGGAGGACGCGGAGGTGGGGCAGACCCAGGTTGGCAGGGAGCGCCTCCAGCTGGTTGTTGGAGAGGTCCAGCTCCTGCAGATGCTTCAGGCGGCCCAAGAGGTTGGGGTCCAGGTGCTCTGACAGCAGTTTCAGCCCTGACAGGCTGGGGTAAGGGCAAAGCAGGGCAGCTCAGGGAGGGTGGACAGGCCTCCCACCCTGTCTGTCCAGGCAGCTCCTGCACGAACAGATACCCTTTAATTCACCTTGAAATCTGTTTAACTTCTGCTATACTAGAGTTTCTAACTCAGGGCCTCAGGTTTGCTCAGTTCTGCATACAGCTGGGGCTTTATCAGTGGAGCAATGCCTCCAACCTTCGTTTATGCCGGTCATTTTGGCGACAGAATCTAGCAAACTTAATACTGAGCTGGCTGCCCAGTGTGATCCTCCAAGTTTCAGCCTCTGAACAGCCAGGATTACAGAGGCAGCCCTACATATATTCAAAATGAGTTATATTAGTATACATTAGTAATATAAAGGGATTTCACTGTGGTAATTCCATAGCGAAGACCGCACAGGTTCATCCCTCCATTCTTATTTCAAATTGGGTTTTGTATTCGGTGGGCTTCCATTTACTGGCTTTTCTGGGTACAGCACACACTGAAGCACGCTACATAAACGTACATTTATTCACACAAGCAACACACTTCGAATTCTTCAGCAACTTTAGAACCCAGGGCAGCGCGCGCTTTTCCTGGTTCCCAGGGGGTCCTCCGCACCTCCCAGACCCTCACAGACTCCAGTGGATGGCAGACTGCAACTTCCGCCCCGCACAGGGGCAGCGGGTCGCGGACCCCGCACGCCGGTGGGCGGCACCAGTCCCGCGCCTCTCCGAAGACATTTGGCGCGAAAGATAGGAGCCGGCCAGGGCGATAACAGGGAGCCGCAGGAGGAGCGGGGCGGTGAGGGGGGCTCCGCCTTTGTTCCGCCAGGATCCCCGGCCCGACTCGGGCCGGGAAGGGCGGTCTGTGAAGCCCCGCGCCCCGGACTCGCCCCACCCTGACCGGTGCTTACTCCAGGCTCCGGATCTTCCCCAGCCGGTCGGTCTTGGGTCGGCCACGCTGCATGAGCAGCTGCGACGTAAGGGGACTCATGGCCTCTCGGACTGGCCCCGTCCGCTAACCGGCGACTAACGGAGCCGCAGTCCGCTGCTGAAGCGCGAGGAAGCCGATAGCGGGAGGCGGTGCTCACTCTATGCGAGTGAGCATCCGCGGCCACCGGAAGGAAACGGAGCGTCGTTACGTGCCCGGCAGGCACTACAACTCCCAGCCGCCCTTGCGCCGCGGGCGCGCGCATCCTGGCCGCCCGGGAGGTTCAGTGGTGGCGGCGTACCCTGACACGCACTACAACTTCCAGCGGCCCTCGCGTCACGCACGCGCCCTGGCCGCCCGGGAGGCTCAAAGGCGTCAGCGTGCTCGACGTGCACTACAGCTCCCGGCAACCCTCGTGCCGCGCTCGCGCTCCGTCCGTCCCGGCGGCGGAGTGATGGCCGCCGTGGCGTCCGCCGAGGCCCCTGAAGTCCGGCAGGAGTGCGGCTGCAAGGGCATCCGGACCTGTCTCATCTGCGAGCGGCCTCGCCACGGTGACCCAATCTGGCAGCTCGCCCCGAAGGTAGAGGCTGGGAGAAGGCCTGCTTCCGTAAACTCCGTTCTTCATAGGAGGAAACTGGGGCCAGCCTGGCCCTGCGACCCGCTCGGATGGAAGCCGGCCGGGGCCCTCGCGGGCAAGGCCCCGCGGGGTGCAGGGGCTAGTTTGGTTGCAAGGGCCTCCCGGGCTCGGGAGAGACCACACGGAAAGGGGGTTGGAGGGGACTGAACACCAGGCCCGCCGTGCCCCGAGGCTTCGTCCGGCGGCAGTGGGGAGACTGCCGGTTCCCAAACCATCGCCCTGGCGCCAGCCGGTTTTGTTGCGCTGAGGCAATGCCGGTGTGGCAGGCGGACACTGCTTGCCAGAGAGCTGGGTGGGGTCCTGTGCGCCAAAGCGGAAGGCTGTGCAGGTGTGCACAGGAGGTTGGGGAGCTCCGAACCTGAGCGCTGGGCCCCGCGCGGCCGCTGAGCCTGCAGCGGGCCTGAAGGTCACGGAGTCCCTGGGAGGACATGTGCCTGCGTGTTGCACGGGCCGGTAATGGCACTTGAACTCAGGGCCTGGGCACTCCCCACTTAGCAGGAGCCACAGCTCCACTTCTGGCTTTTTGGTGGTTAATAAGAAACCCAGACTGGCTTCAAAATCCAATCCTCAGATCTCAGTCTCTTCCTTAGTAGCCCGGAATACAGGTGTGAGCCACCAGTACCTGGTTCTAGATTTCCTTCTTGTTGTTGTTAGTGGTGGTGATGGGGCTTGAACTCTGGGCCTGGGTGCTGTCCCTGAGCTTTTCAGCTCAAAGCTAGTAGTGCTCTACTGCTTGAGCACACAGCACCACTTCAGGTTTTCTGGTGGTTTATTGGAGGTAACAGCTTCACGGCCTTTCCAGGCAGGGCTGGCTTTGACTGCAGTCCTCAGATCTCAGGCTCCTGAGTAGCTAGGATTACAGATGTGAGCCACTGGCGCACAGCTCTAGATTTTTTTTTTTGGTCGGTTGTGGGGCTTGAGCCTGCACCTGACTGCTGACCCTGAGCCCTTCAGCTCAAGGTGAGCACTCTGACACTTGAACCACAGTGCCACTTCCGGTTTTCTGGTAGATAATTGGAGATGAGTCTCATGGACTTTCCTGCCCCAGCTGGCTTTGAACCACTATCCTCAGATTTCAGCCTCCTGAGTTGCTAGGATTTACAGGGGTGAGCCACCAGTGCCCAGCTTCTAGATTTCTTTACTGAAGTGGAATCCTGTTAACTTTTTGCCCTGGATGGCCTCTAACCTTGATCTTTCCTCTCTGCTTCACAATAGCTAGGATTACAGGTGTGAGCCACCAGTGCCTGGCTCTTGGCTGCTCTCCTGACTTTGCTGCACCTCTTGTTTGAAGTGGAGAATGCAGGAAAGATTAAAGAGGAAAGACAAAAGGATTGAGAACATAACTGTCTCTACAGGGTTGTGGTCCAAGTTCTGCCTGCGGCCCACAGGCTCCAGCCACCAACCCAGGTGGCTTTAGGGAAGGAGACCATTGTCCCCTACCCCAGGCCAGGTGCCTGGGGATGCTTAGGCACCTGGTAGAGGCCCTCAGGAGCCCCAGGACCTGCTTCTCTTTGCAGAAAACCCATCGCTTCCTTTACTGCTTGGATACCGGCTGGGCTGTGGGGGCTGAGGACTCTGACTTTGAGGGCTGGGCCTTCCCCTTTCCGGGGGTGACACTGATAGAGGACTTTGTGACCCCGGAGGAAGAGGCTGAGATGGTGTGTCTGATGGACCAAGACCCTTGGAAGCTCTCTCAGTCTGGGCGGAGGAAGCAGGTATGACTGCAGAGTTAGGCTGAGCCGTGCTACTTGGTCCTTGGCTCCTCTCTGCAGCCACACTCCATGCACCCTGGCCGGGCAGCAGGCAGCCAGGGTCCCTGAGGAGCGTGTGGCAAGCAGATTGTTCAGCCTTCCCAAAATGGCTCTTTCTACATTCCCTTCTCTGTAGCCAGCTTGGTGGTGGGACTCAAATGGCAAATTCTGGCCAGGAATCTGCTCTCCATGGCTGCTAGAGGTTGCCAGACACTAGTGCTTTTCATTTGCTTTCTTTCACGTCCCTTACCTCTTGCATGTTTCCTCATCTGTAGCCCCCCACCAGCCACCTTCTCCTCCTCCTCCAGCAGCCTCAGATTGCTAACCAGTGATCCCTCCCCTGTGCCCTCCCTGGTGACATCCAGCTAGCTGGTGCTGACTCGACTTGGGTCTCAAGCCTCCAGCTCTGCTAGCTAGGGCATTGAGGCTGACCCCTACCCCACCTCAAGTCCTTTTCCCCTGCCTAGTCTCCAGCATCCACCACCTGGGCTATCATTTATTCCGTACCATGTCTGTACCTCCTGCCACTGTGTCCATCTGTTTAGCCCAAGGCTCGTGCAGGCTTGTGGTCATGGCAGTGACGTTCTATGAACTGACGATCCTCTACCCCTTCCTGCCCCCACCCCAGGACTATGGCCCCAAAGTGAATTTTCGGAAGCAGAAGCTGAGGATGGCCGGTTTCCAGGGCCTCCCCAGCTTCAGCCAGGAGCTGGTGCGGAGGATGGGCCTCTACCCGGAGCTGGAGGACTTCCAGCCTGTGGAGCAGTGTAACCTGGACTACAGCCCCACGCGGGGCTCTGCCATCGACCCCCACCTGGATGACTCCTGGCTGTGGGGGGAGCGGCTGGTGAGCCTCAACCTCCTGTCCCCCACTGTGATGTCCATGGGCCGGGAGGCGTCCGGCAGCCTGCTGCTCAGCCCAGCTCCTCCTGCCAGCCCTGAGGCTTCCATGGACAGCATGCTAGGCCCCAGCAGGTCAGTCCTGTGCCACGAGGTGGAGGTGGCCGTCCCTGTCCCGCGCCGCTCCCTGCTGGTGCTCACCGGGGCTGCGCGGCACCAATGGACCCACGCCATCCACCGCAGGCACATTAAGGCCCGCCGTGTGTGCGCCACGTTCCGTGAGCTGTCAGCTGAGTTCTGCCCCGGTGGGAAGCAGCAGGACCTGGGCCATGAGCTCCTGCGTGTCGCGCTGTCCTTCCAAGGGAGACCCGTCCTGTGAGCAGGACAGGCTGGTGCGGACCTCACGGGCATGGCCGCCAGTGCACACTCCCTGCTCCCTGCTCAGTGGATTTTACTCTTTGGTGTGGAGTTGGGGATGGAATGGGGACATCGTTGGGAGAAGCCATCAGACTTAGACTGTGGTGGGCAGCCCAGAGCTGGCCTTGCTGGAACCCTCCACGTCCACCCCCTTGCACTGGAACTGTGGCTGCTGTTTGGGTTATTTACATATCACACTTTGGAAAGGTAGGATTTGGACTTTGAAAACTGCCACTGTGTGAAAGGGTTTTCCCTGCATGGGGTGTGCGACCAGCCTGCCACCAACCCTTCATCCACTCTGAGGGGGTGCAGAGGACTGGATGAGGACCTGACAGATCTCAAGTTCTGACTTCTGAGTCTGGCTTAGCCTGAGTCACTTTTGACCTCTTGGGCTGGGATGTACAGGGCGTCTGGGAACCTCATTGCTTTATCTCCCTACAGTCCGAAGAAGTAGGGAAGAGCTGGATGGTATGGCTCATGCCTGTAATCCTAACTCCTCAGAAAGTTGAAGCCTGAGCATTGCAGTTCAAAGCCAGCCTGGGCAGGAAGGTCTGTGAAACTCTTATCTCCAACCAACCATCAAAAAGTGGGACATGGACTGGCAATGTGGCTTAGTGGTAGAGTGCTTGAATAGCATGCATGAAGCCCTGGGCTCAGTTCCTCAGTACCACATACACAGAAAAAGCTGAAAGTAGTGCTGTGGCTCAAGTGGTAGAGTGCTAGCCTTGAGCAAAAGTAGCTCAGGGACAGTGCCCAGGCCGAATTTAAGCCCCAGGACTAGCAAAAAAAGAAAAAAAAAAGTGGGATGTGGGGCTGTGGTTCAAGTTGTAGAGTGCTAGCCTTGAGCACAAAAGCTCAGGGACAATAGTTGAAGGCAGAGCACGCATGAAGTAGGGAAACACCATGCATTACCAGGACACCTCGAGGCCCTTCCCTGGAGACCTGTACAGCATTGGGCTCCATTGGAGGGGCTGTCCCAGACTCCTAGGACTAGGCTTGGGAGCAGGCCTCAGAAGCTGAGGGGCAGCAGCTTCACAAGGCTTAGGGATCAGAATATACGTGGCCCTGAGCTGCCTTGAAGATGGGGGTCAGGCCCTGGTTCCCAGCCTGGGAAGGGAAGAAAGATGGAGGGACTTGATACTGAGCTGCTCTGTTGGATCTTTTGGCTTTGTGAGATGTTAACTAGTAGTCTAGGCTGGCTTCAAACTCATGATCCTCCTGCTTGTGCCTCTTGAGCCCTGGGATTGATTATAAGTGTATGCCCAGCTTCTACCACATGATTCTTGGAGATCTGGTTAACCAGAGCCTCACAGCGTGGCATGTCCACTCTAGAGAAGGCCACACCCTGCAGTGGGGCTGCGGGCTTGAGCCCTGGTCTGGCTGGCAACAGGGTTGCAGGTGGGCTCCCACGCCTGGGAGAGGGTCTTGATGGCAGGTACTAGAACAGATTTCTTTAAAGAGTACACAGCTTTACTGGTTTATGCATTCCATGTTCAGTGCAGGGGCAGGGCCTGCAGCCCGACTGCATGCAGACTGCACCTGGGTGCACACGGCCCGCAGCACAGATAGGGGTTGGCTGCAGTTGAGTCCCAGCCCACCAGCTCCCAACCCTCCTAAACGACGCTCACACCTGCCCCTGCAGCTTCCCGCACCACACTTGAAGTGTGAAATGCAGACTGCGAGGCTGCGGCGCCATCCACGCTGCCTAGGAGCTGCTTTGCACCAAAAGGGCCACTCAGGAAACTAGGGCAAGTCCAGGCGCTGGCCCATGTGCATGGCTCCCTCATCAGAACGCTGCAAAATGAGGTTACACCCCCAGAGATGGGATTTCTGGCCTGTAGTTGGCATCTCCAGGCCAGCCTGCCCTTTGCACAGGCTGGGGCTGCTACATGATTGGTCCCCTATCCCAGGTCCCCCCTGTCCCCACGGAGTCATCTGCCCCATGCTTGGGCAAAGGGAAGGCTGGGAGAACCACGGCTGGTGTCAGGTGGCATCTCCTGCTGCCGGCATCTTCCCTGGGCCTCTGATGCCTTGCAGTGGAGCTTCCGCCTGTGGACCAGGTGTCGTACCTAGCTGTGCTCACACAGGATGACCCAGGCTTGCTTCGGCTTTGGCCCAGGAGGGTGGTTGTGGGCTCAGAGGTGGATGGATGCCCTGTAGGGCGCCAGTGAGCCTCCTTGAGTGGACGTCGACTGGCCAGGGCCAGGCTCACACCCAGCGGGGCCCCTGCAGGTCCTGGCATCCCCTCCAACGCCCTGGCCAGGCTGGGAAGCACCCTGCTGCAGGGGGTGGCCTGGAAACCACTTGGCTCCCCATCCTGTGGCCTGTAGGCTCTATCTCTGGGACAGGCCCCACCGGCCCCAGGAAGCCTGCCAAGCACTCAGAGGCAGTGTCCTGGTGACCTGGCAGCTGGGTGGTGAGAGCCAACCCAGGCTGGGCTCTGAGATGGTGAACTTTGGTCTGGAGCTATCTGGAGGTGTGCATACTGACTGCCTAGCAACCAAACCTAGGCTGCTTAGCAGCCATTGGTGATGACGCTGGCCACTTAGCAACAGGAAGGCTGTTTAGCTTGACTGGGCTCCTGAGCCAGCTAGCCAGGGCTCACACCACCTGCAGGCTGCGCTCCTGCCCGTCCAGCTGCACCTTGAGCTTGTGCAGCTCCTCGATCTCACGGTTGTGGCGTTCGGTCTTGTGGCGCACCAGCGAGCGGTAGAAGTGGATGGTGAAGACCACGAAGATGAGCCCCACTGGCACCATGATGATGGTGGACACCAGGGCGGCCTGCCAGCCGGCATGGCTACCAGAGCCTGGTGAGCGCCGTGCATCCACTGGCAGGAATTTGATCCAGCAGAGCAACACAACTTCAGCCAGGAAGAGCAGGATGCCCAGCACAGTGGAGAAGCCCCAGGCCAGCTCAATGTAGGGGTGCATGCGCTCGTGTGGCGACTCGCTGATGGAGTTGAGGTTGTGGATGTTGCTCACAGCCTCCACATTGGGCAGGATGCACGTGCTGATGAGGAGTGCGAACAGATGCACGGCTACCAGCACCGTGGTGCAGGCGCTGAAGGCCACGAGCAGCGGCTGTGGGTACTGGTACTGCGTCTCCAGCTGCACCTCCACCATGGCAACCTGCGGGCCGGGGGAAGGCAGGGCTGCAGGCAACTGTGGGCTCCCCTGCCAGGGGCTCACCCACACTCAGCCTGAAGGCCGACTCCCTCCTCACTGCTAAGGTATTTCACACTTTGGGTGGGGTGTGGTGGCATACACCAGCACTGAAGTAGAGAATTGGATATTCAAGATTAGCCTGGGTACATGGTAAAAATCCTGTCAAAAAAAAAAAAAAGCAGAAAACAGCCAGGCATTGGTAGCTCACGCCTGTAATCCTAGCTACTTAGGAGGCTGAGATCTGAGGATCAGGGTTCAAAGCCAGCCCAGGCAGGAAAGTCCATTTGAGACTCTTATCTCCAATTACCCACCAAAAAACCAGACGTGGTGCTGTGGCTCAAGTGGTAGAGCACTTGCCTTGTGCTGAAGAACTGAGGGACAGCGCCCAGGCACTCAGCCTGGACAATACAGAGTAAAGCACAGGGATTGGGGTGCTGGGAGACGAAGCGGCCTTCCCAGATGCAGAGTCTCCAGCACAGCTGGGCAGAGGCCATGCCTCTCCAGCAGCATGGTATCCAGGGATGGTATCAGAGTCAGGCTAAACTGTGGTTTGGTGATGGCTGCTGCTCTACCAGTTGGGTCACACCTCCAGCTCAGTCTTTCTTGGTTTTACAGATGGAGTCTCAAGGGCTTTTCTGGCTGGTTGGCTTTTTGAGCCTCTGGATCTCACCCTCCTTTGAGTAATGGGATTATAGGTGTGAGCCACTGGTGCCTGGCTTCACCTTTTGTTTTGAGACGGTCTGTGTTATCCAGGCTGGCTTCAAACATGTAACCCTGCTGCCTCAGCCTCCTGAGTGCTGGGATTACAGGTGTGCAACACTAGCTAAACAAGGATCCGGAGTTTGAGGCCAGCCTGGGCTGCCTTGTGTGATGTTAAAGCAAAGGCTTCCGCTGGCCCCCATACCTGGAATTACACTGTGTCTCAGCCAGACCAAAGGCTGGGAGATCTCTTAAGGCCCAGGTCCAAGATGACAGACATGTGCCACCATCCTCAGCCCATCTTTTAACTGTATCTATTACTAAACTTTGAAGAAATAAGTAATTTTCATTTTTATTGGTTTATTATAGCAGCATTGGGAATAGAACCCAGGGCCTCGTGCATGTTAGGCAAGTACTCTACTGCTGAGTTCCACCACCGCCCCCCCCCCCAATGTTTGGTAAAATTTATTTTTGATGAAGGGCAAAAAGGGGCCACAGGAAACAGGAAGTTCCATGTTACTTCTGCAGCCCTTCCTGGGCCAGCTCACTCCACTCACTAAGGTGACTTTGCAACGGGCCCCACACACTTGCCCACAGCAGACCACGCCCAACCCTGAGGGCTCCCCCACCCCGCATGTGACCACTTTAGCGATGGGCCTAGAACCAGGTCCAGGGAGGACCCAGCTCTCACCATGGCCTCTCCCAGGCGCCAAGGGCGCAGGGAGAGGGATGGCGGGCAGAAGGAGGTCTGGGGAGGCTCAGTCTCTGCCCATGGGCATCTCCAGCCTCTAAGCCTTTTCTCCACAATCTACAAGACCGATCATTTTACAACTTCCTGTGGCAACCTCCTCCTCTGGCCCAAGGCGCCTGCAGTGGTGGGGGACGGAAGCGCAGCAGTCCCAGGGGACCTGAGCTGGGCAGCGCCTCAGCGGACACAAGGCTGTGTGAAAAATATTTAAAAACAGACAACAGACCACATGGGACAGGCTGAGGGAGCTGTTCCTTAAGTAAAGGATATGGCCCACAACAAATGCTGTGCGCTGCAGGACTCACAGAGTGGAACATGATCATAGGGCAGGACATAGAGCCTACAGAAAGCAGCTTTGGGCCAGGTGTTGTGGGACATGCTTGTAATCCCAGCTCTTAGGAGGTAGAGGTCTGAGACCAGCCTTGGCAAAAGCTACGAAGACCAGATCTCATACCTGTCATCCACTAAGGAGGCTGAGATCTGAGGAGCAAGGCTCAAAGTCAGCCCAAGCAGAAAAGTCCCTGTGAGACTTGTAGCTCCAGTTAACCACCAGAAAACTGGAAGTGGAGTTGTGGCTTAAGTGGTTGGGTGTTAGCCTTGAGCAAAAGAGCTCAGGGACAGTGTCCAGGCCCTGAGTTCAAGCCACATAACTGAAGAAAGAAGAAGAAAGAAAAGGAAAATACTGTACTCTCATTTTTTTTTTTTGGAGAGGATCTTGCTATGTAGCCCAGGCTGGCCTCAAACTTGTGATCCTTCTCCCTCGGCCTCTCTGCTTCTGGGACTACAGGTGTATCCCACTATGCTGGGGAGATATTTTCTTTTCTACTGTGATGAAGAGCACAGAAAGAAAACTGCGAGTGCACTGTTAGGGATCTCTGCCCGGTGCTGGTGTCTGACCCCCGTGGCCATCCTGCTGACTCAGCGGACACCTGCTGTGTGACCCACAGGTCACTCAATCCACTTTTTTATTTAAGTTGCACTGCCAATTTCCCATCTGAGGCTGGGGCTGGAGAAACAATTATTTTTACAAGAAGTAAGCCACTTGTAGCCTGCCAGGACGTTGAGCACACAGATGCCGCTGAGCCCTGACACACCGCTGGGACCATGTCCCCAGGGGCATGGGTCCTGGACTTTGGAGCCAGCAGCAGATGTGGCCTTGGAGAGGTAGCCACCGCTGGTCCCCAGATGACTCGGAGGGCAGAGGCAGCAGGGAGCCAGGCCATACCTGCTTGGGGTTCAGGGGGGGCCTGGGCTGCATGCTGGGTGGACCCAGTCACCCTGGAGCTCTGGCCCAAGCCCCTTGGGCCGCTGGTCCTCCACATGGGGCCAGTATGGGTGCCTTTCCCTGGACAAACTTTTTTTGGGGGCAGGGGGGCAGTCCAGGGGCTTGAACTCAGGGCCTGGGCACTGTCCCTGAGCTTCTTTTGCTCAAGGCTAGTACTGCTCTATCACTTGAGCCACAGCTCCACTTCTGGCTTTTGGGATTTTCCTGCAGACTTTGAATTGTGATCCTCAGCACTCAGCCTCCTGAGTAGCTGGGATTACAGCCATGAGCCACCAGTGCCCAGCGGAAGCTGTTTTAATGACCCCATTCCCTCCCTTGCCAGACAAATGATTTATGCAAACAAAAGAATATGGGCTAAAGCTTCTGGGCCTGGGCACCCTCCACCCCAGTTCTTCTGTTTGGGGGGGAGGTTTGGGGCCCAGCACCTGTACTCACCATGGCGAAGCCGGAGAGGAGGGCGGAGGTGCGGCTGGAGGCCTTCAGCTTGGCCCTGCTCAGGTACAGCTTCCTCCAGGACAGCGCCTGCACTGAGTGGTGGTTGGAGGTGACCAGCTCCAGGTAGCTGCGGCGCACCCAGTCCCGGTAGTCCATGCCCTTGTGGCCTGGCTCCGTGCACGCGGGGGTGGACGGGTCCACCGGCACATTGAGCTCAGCACTCATGGTGGGAATTGGGCTGGGGGGGAAGAGAGAGCCTCAGGCATCCTAGGCAGTGTCTGGGGAAAAGGCAAAATCCAGCCCCCTCCCTTGTTTTTTGGCCACTGTATTGAGACAGGGTCTCACCATGCAACCCAAGTTGACCTCAAACTCATGATCCTCCTCCTTCAGCCTCCCAAGTGCTGGGATTACAGGTGTGCCCTCCAATGCCCAGCTTCCAAGTCTATCTGACCTTTTCTAGGACTTGCTAAACAGATCCTACACAGGGTGTCTAAAAGACAGCATGGGCTCTGGTCTCAATTTCCAGAACTCTCACACAGAACTACCCAGACCAGTCAGGGCTCACAGCCACACTTGCAGCAGTTTGGAAGGTAGAGAGCTGGATGATGGAGGCTCCAAGCCAGACTGGGCAAAGAAGTTTACCAAGATTCATCTCAGGACTGGAGGCATGGCTCAAGAGATAAAGCACCAGTAAGTAAGCAAGAAAGCCAAGTGAGAGCTCAAGCCCTGGCACCAGCACACATGCATGCGTGTGCACACAGAACCGAAGTTAAAGAGCCAGGCTTTGACGCCACTGTGAGACTCTGAGCCCGACAACTGCCCTGCTGTCAGGACCTCTCATCTTCAGAACGGGGTTCTTCATCGACAGGACTCTTGAACATATGACCCCCAAAGTTTCTCCTCTCCCTCCTTTTTTTGGTGCTGGTACCAGGGTTTGCTCCCAGGTTGGGCTCTCAGCCTTTCTGCTCACAGTTGGCATCTTACCTACCACTTGTGCCATGGCCCCAGTTCAGTATTTTGCTGGTTAGTTGGAGATGAATTACACTGACTTTACCTGGCCAGGTTGGCTTTGCCCTGATCCTCCAGCTCTCAGCCTAAGCAGCTAGGGTTACAGGCGTGACCATGGCCACACAGCTGCAGTCTGGCTTTCAGTGGCCATGTTCTGACTGGACGGGCCTTGCCCAGCAGACACTTGATTTTTGAGTGCAACCTCGATGCATTTGAATCAGTGCAGTTCATCCCAGAAACGCATTCTTGTCTTACATAACTCAAGCAAAGCCACATCCAGACTGCAAAGCAAACCTTTCCGAAACTGAAAACTGAACCTTGCAAATGGCCGAGCGTATACTGAGAAGCAGAGACTAGGCTTCCAGGCGTCATCCTAGCAGTGGGCATGGCAGTCACACGAAGGGACTCTCACAAGGGCTCATATGCTCAGGTGGGTGAATTTAAGTCAAATCTCCACTCTTTGGAATAGGGGATTGGTGACTCTGGTGTCCCCAGCTGGCCGGAACAGCCACAGGCAAAGCATGGGCTGGCTGGAATCCACCTTGGAGTCAGCTTCTAGCCAGGCCCTGGGACTCCTGGAGCATGGCCGTGGGTATCTACCAGGGTTGCGGAGGGAGTGCCCGCACTGAATCCTCTGGGCCAATCCAGGGGAGGGGCACAAGGGGAAGGTGGGAGAAATGGGGAGGCTCTCCTTCCTTCCCCACCACTCTCAGCAGTCAGCAAACTCCCAGTCCCCTTTCTCCTCTCCCCCATCCCTCCCCTCCCCTCTGGGAGATGCCTTTATGGGCCACCCAGAAGTTTGGATGCCTGGGTCACAGCTCACCCACAGCCTGTGTCTGAGTACATTTTCACCCATGTCCTCCCTGGGGGGTGGGGGGAGAGTTGAGAAAATGTTTACTAACTAATCTCTTGTGTGGCTTCAAATAATTGAAAATGTCTTTATTTAGAAATTTCCTAGCTGGGTGCTGGTGGCTCACAGCTGTAATCCTAGCTACTCAGGAGACAGATCTGAGGATTACGGTTCAAAGCCAGCCCAGGCAGGAAAGTCTGTGAGACTCTTATCGCCAATAAACCACTAGAAAACCGGAAGTGGCGCTGTGGCTCAAGCAGTACAGCGCTAGCCTTGAGCTGAAGAGCTGAGGGACAGCGCCCAGGCCCAGAGTTCAAGCCCCACGACCGACAAAAAAAACAAAAAACTTCCTGTTCCACTTTCTCCAATCAAGAACAGCTGGGCCTGAGTCTGATGGAGACAATATTCAGGGAATAAGAATGAATGGAAGGTGGCTGGGAAGGTGGCTCAGTGGTAGAGCGCTTGCCTTGCATGTATGAGGCCTTGGGTTCCATTCCTCAGCACCATATGAGCAGAAAAAGCTGGAAGTAGCTCTGTGGCTCAAGTGATAGTTAGCCTTGGGCTGAAGAGCTGAGGGACAGCGCCCAGGCCCAGAGTTCAAGCCCAGGACCGACTAAATAATAAATAAAAATGTTTTTAAAAGGAAAAAAAAAAGAATGAAGGTAGCACTTGCTTCATGACTGACTGTACCCCACAGATGCTCAGTATTCCCCATGGACGCTCAGTGCACCTCATGAACTCTCAAGGCAATCTAGGAATGTGCAGCGTATGCCATGGATGCTCAGTGCACCCCAAGGAGACTTGCTGCACCCTATGAATGCTTGCTACACTTGGGTTTTAGGCTTCAGACTTACCAGAGCAGACTCCTTGTGAGAGGAAGCCACTTGTCAGTGGAGGGGCAAGACAAGAGGATGATTGCACAGTAGGAGGAGAGGGGGAGGGAGGGCTGGAAGCTGGGTTTGGGGGTGCTGATGCTGGTTGGGAGGCAGCAGCCTTGGCAAGGAGGACCTCCCTCACAGAGGCGTCATCCCCCTGGGATGACACGGCTTGTGTACTGAGAGGACTGGGGAGCCAGGAGGGGGCCTAGTAGTCTCCAGGGGAGGGCGTATGTGGGTGTGAAAAGGGGGGTTCAGGGGCCATCGTGAGCTCGGGCTGTTCTCTAGTCTGAGAGATTCTGAAGGTGGCCTCCACATTGCTGCTAGAAAATGGGCCTGGAGATGTCCCGGAGCGGGCGGGGCCGGGCGGGAAGGCAGCCCCACCGTTGGCCAGGAGCTGGGTTTTCCAGAGGGACCAGCAAAGACCCTGGTTCAAATCCCTCCTTTCCACGCTCAGCCCGCCCTGTGCCCCAGGGAAGGCAGAGGCCCCCCCCCCCCACCACCCTGGGCTCGCTGGGGTGAGGGTGAGATGAGCCCCGCGGCCTGGGCGCCGGGGATGCAGCCCGGGCCCGGCCTTGGGGCGCTGGGGTTTGACAAGAAAAGAACCGTACGCGAAGGCAGCTGGGATCTCGCCTCAGAAGCAGGGCGGGGGCGGGGGGTAGGGGATGGGCGTCTGCCTGACTCGACTTCCCTAAACAAGGGCGCAGAGCCACGCCGAGGGGAGGGGAGGAGGGGAAGAGGGAAGAGGGGGCCTGCGGGGGGCGGGGGAGGGAGGAACCGCACAGCTCCTCCCGTCCGGGCTCCCCCGACGCCCCGCAGCTGCTCGACCCGGATCCTGCTGGCGCCCCGGGATCCCCTGGTACCGCACCCCGTTCCCGATCCCGCCAGATTGGGGCCACCTGGCCACGCTCGGCGCCCCGGGCACACGTCTGGGGCTCTCTCCGTTCCCTCCCCCGCCCCCCCCCCGCCCCAGGGTCTCGCGGTCCAGTCCCGTCCACTCGGGCGGGGCGGAGACCCCAC
>NW_012267359.1:2187965-2231787 GCF_000151885.1 Dipodomys ordii
CCACGTGACCGCGGGAACCCTGCACCGGCTGACCCAGAATGGGGGTCGGGGCCCGAGTCCGCTGGGCCAGAGTGGGGGGACCTGCACGCGGGGGGTGGCACCAGGATGGCGAGGCGGCAGATACCCGGCACGGCCACTCGGGGTCACCCCGTCACCCCGTGGTCACCCTAGGCCCAAGACCCCGCCCGGCACCCCTGGCTGCGCGCTTGGCGGGTTTACGACCGACACACTCGGGGCGCGGAGCTCCCGGAAGTGCATGGGTAACCGCGGGGTGGGGTGCGGGGACGCCGGGGCATGAGGCGGGGGGCGTGACAGGCGCAGGGCCGGTGTGGGGAGCAGGGGTGCCGGGGTGAGGGGCGGCCCCGGCAAGGCCTCGCCCCGGGCCCGGAGGCCGCCGCGCGTCCTACATAGGATTTTTCCATCTGTCGCGGCGCGGCGGCAGCACGGGTCCGTGACACATTTACCCAAACCAGTGAAAAATTCCCCTGGTGCCAAACGGTCCAGGCCGGGCCCGACAGACGGCGGAATGTGGTCACCCTGGAGCCGCGCTTGGGAGCCCAGGGCCGGACGCTTCACAGCACAGACCAGCTAAGAGGCGGGCTGGGCCCCCGCCGAGGGCTGCGATGGGGCACGCAGCCCTCAAGACAATCTGGCTGCGGCTGCCCAACCCCACGCTCTTGTAAATGCACTTGCAAACAGGAAGAGCTGCTTTGTAAGCAGGAGCACGGGCTCAGCATCGCAGCCGCAAACCGCCTGGGTAAAGCTGGGCTTTTACACCCCCTCCCCCGCCCAGTCTACCAGGAAAGCTGGACTGTCTTCCTGTGCCAGTCAGCAAAGCCTCCACTCTCAGACCAATTACCTGGCATGCCTGGACAGATGCAAAATGGCAGCTGCAGTCACCAGTGCCTTTCAGAGCTTTTCCTAACCAAACACAGAAAACAGGTTTGTTTCTGTCTTGTTTGTCCCTGGCGGGAGGGAGGTGCGGGAGGAAGTGGACAGCTGGCTGACAGAGGCTGAGGTCAAATGCAGTTGACCTGTTCTCAGCGTGCTGGGCTGCACTGGGGGCTGCTGGCCTTGGTGGGTGGCTTCCTCTCTTTCTCTCCATTGAAGAAAGCTGTTATTAGAGGCCGCTATCTGAGGGCCAGCCACCTTCAAGTGCCAGTCAGCACGCACCTTGGTTCTTTGGGTCAGGCTCCTGGCCTTCCTCTCCATGCCAGCGCTTACCATTGAGCCCAGCCTCACAGCTGGTGTGGCCCATGTGTCCAGTCCCCTCCGCCATTCCCTCCTATGGCCTAGCCCGTCATCCATTACCCACAGCCGCTTCTCTGTAAAACCTTTGAATCCGCCATCCCTGTATTAGTCACCATTCCGTGGCTGTAGCAACACACCTGAGGCTGCTGTATGGAGGCAAGAGTTTATTTTTGCTCAGTTCTGGAGGTGGAGGCCCAGACTGTAGAGAAGGCCCCCGGGATCTGTCAGACCTTGGCACATGCATGTGTGCCCTGTCATTCCATCCCTCCTTCTTTTTTTTTGGGTCCGGTCGTGGGGCCTGAACTCTGGGCCTGGGCGCTGTCCCTCAGCTCTTCAGCTCAAGGCTAGCGCTCTACCACTTGAGCTACAGCACCACTTCCGGCTTTTTTCTTTTTGCTTATGTGGTGCTGAGGAATCGAACCCAGGGCCTCATGCATGCAAGACAAGCGCTCTACCACTGAGCCACCTTCCCAGCCCCCCATCCCTCCTTCTGAAACCACCAGAATTCAATCTAGACCTACCTCTACACACAGCCAGACTGCTTCCATTTCAACTAAGATTCCGGGGATTAAACCCACGCATGCCACCTACTTTCCTACCCGTTTCCTTTCCTGGACCTCAGTCCCTCCCACCCCAATCCACCAACATGGTGTTAACTAAACCCATGGGATATTTCAGCCCCAGTCACTGAGGACCCCTCTATCAGTTCTGGCGACCACACATGGCTGCTCTCCCCCCACCCCCCCACTAAGCCTTTCCTGGAGACAGGGGCACTTCCCAGCAGCCTGTGGGTCCCCTCCTCCCAGGCTGGTCTCACCTACTTCACTGTTTCCATGATGCCCAAGCCTGTGTCTCTTCCTGGCCATGGAGAAGTGGCAGCAGAGTGGGGCAGCATGGCAGGTCCTCACCCTCACGCACCTGCCCCTCTGTCTTCATCTACACAGAGGGGCACAAGCTCAATCTCCCGTTGCCCACCACCCTTGCCTCTGGTTGCAGCACTGCCAGGTCCTCATTGGTCCCCATCTATTCTCCACACCAGAATGTGAAAGATCCCTTCGCAGAGGCTGGCCCAGTGCCCACTACTGCTCTGATCTGGTCCTGCTCAGGTCAGAGATGGTGCTTCTTCTAAGACAAGACCTCTGTCTTGCTCACCACCAAGCTCTGTGCCTTAAGTCACCTGGGAGTCTCTGGGCTTTGAATTTGGTCAGTGCCCAATAAACATTTACTACATCTGATGGAATAAGAAAGCTGGCAGCTGCCTCTTGGGACTTGCTCAAGTCTAAGAGTTCTCTTTATGGAAATGCATGCAAATATATGGTAATTGCAGCCCACTTTTGTCAAGTATGCCAAAGAGTAAACAAATTAACTTCCAAAGGGGAGGAGAAGGAACAGATTCCTCATTCCTGGATGAATTAAGCAGTTTCCAAGCAGCCCTTCCTCCTCTAAGCCCTGGGAACTTGATCCAGTTATGTTCCTATCTCCAGGTCAGTAGAACAGCATTCCTCTAACTTAACAACTCAGCTTCTAAAAGATAATTATTGCCTGGCACCAATTTCTGGGCTTATACTTGTAATCCTAGCTACTCAGGAGGCTGAGATCTGAAATGCAGTTCAAAGCCAGCTCAGTCAGGAAAGTTTCTGAGACTCTTGGCGTCAATTAACCAGAAAAAAGCCAGAAGTGGAGCTGTAACTCAAGTAGTAGAGCACTAGCTTTGAGCAAAAAAGCTCAAGAACAGTGCCCAGACCCTGAGTTAAAAAAGGCACTAAAAGAAAAAGAAAAGGTAATCCTCAAGGCTGGCTATGGTACAGGATGCCTGTAATCCTAGCTACTCAGATATTATATAGGAGGATGATGGTAGCTCAAGGCTAGCAAACATAAAAGACCCCAATAAACTGAAAAGCAAAAGGGCTAGTGGTGGGGCTCAAAAGACAAGAGCATCTGCCAAGCAAGCCAATGCCCTGGGTTCAATTCTCACTACTAAAAAAAAAGTTGGAAACAACAAAAAATGTTTTGGGCGGGCACTGATGGCTCACGCCTCAAATCCTAGCTACTCAGGGGGCTGAGATCTGAGAATCACTGTTCAAAATGAGCCTAGGCAGGAAAGTCTGTGAGACTTTTCAATTAGCCACCGGAAAACAGCAAGCAGTGCTGTGCTCAAAGTGGTAGAGCACTAGCCTTGAGCAAAAGAGCTCAGGGACCGTGCCCAGGCCCCAAGTTCAAGCCCCAGTATCAGCACAAATACCTCATTTATAGCTGAGCTGTAATGAAGGGAATTTCTGGAATATCATCTAGGAATCTGGGTTGTTTTGAGGCTGAATTTTACAGTTACGCAGCCTAGGCTGGTTTCGAATTCATGACCTTCGTGAGTGTCTGGGCCCATAGGCAGGTGCCACTGTACCCAGCCGGGCCTCCTGCCTGTGCACCTGGCTGCAGATGTCTCTTCCCCTCTCACAGCCATGCAGCAGTCCTGCAGGTGCAAAAGACATCTGCCCCTGGGATTTGTTCAAACCCTTTGTGGGCTGTTACTGAGCAGCTGCCATGTCCTGGGCTCTGGAGCTCCTGATGTGGCCAGGATCCCCGGGGGCTATGAGGACTGAGGATGACATAGAATGAGGGGGTAAGGCCCCTGTAGACAGTGGCTTGGGACAACAAAGAAATGGAGGTCCTGGGAGTGGAGGAGCTGTAGGCAGCATGGGGACCAGCCACTTCACCAGGGCTGTGGGAGGGTTTGCATCCACAGGATGCCAAGTCCTGGGATCAGGGAGAGGTGAAGACTCCTTCGAGGGGGGATGGAAGGAGGGTTGCACACACTGCTCTGCCAGCATGTGCACACACAGAGCTGATGGAGCTGACCCATGTGCACACAGAGCTGACAGTGCTCACATGCCTACACACACTGCTCCTCAGGAAATACAGGGCTGGGTCTGCTGGCCCCGCCTTACAGCGTGGGTCTGGTGGTATTGCTCCAGCGTCTTCCCTACCAGAGTTGTCTCGGGTGGGAGCAACACTGCACAACCTCACCACCACACGGTGGGGGGAGAGGGGAGGCACGGGTAAATAGCAAATCACTGCAAAAACACCAAATATGGACGTGAGGGCACGGGAAACATAACACAGCCTCCCGTGGCCTCCGCTGGGGATGTACACGCCATCCGGCCACTTCCCACACCTGTGTCTACAAATGATTATGAGAGCATGTGAGCATGGACTGGGTGACAAGTCAGCTTTAATGAACACACTCACAGAGTCCATGAGTAACCAGCAGCTGCCCTTAGAACTGCCTCAGACCCACAGCACGCCAACACCCCAGCCATGGGACTCCCAGCACCCTGGGAGCTCAAGTAGAGGGACTACGAGCCACAGCCTCTGCCCAGGACAGCATAACTGCAGATCGAATCTAGTCACGTAGCTGGGAAACAAATCTTGTTCAGTAAACCCAACTGGAGGCCTGACCAGGGCTGCCACAGCAGTGCCCAGGGAGAGAGGGAAGGAAGGAGGGAAGGAATGAAGTCCTACCTTGGAGCTCAACCTTTCCACGGTCAGATGAGAGCTGGTGCACTCAGGGTGGTACAGCTGTAGACTGAGGTTCCGAGCCTGAAATTACACTATATACACCCTGTGGCTTGGTTCCAGACTTCCCTTAGCCACGTGCTGCCTGGGATGTTACCGCATGATCCCGAGTTGTGGCCTGTGGTGCACGGTCACCCTGCCTTCTCAAAGACACCATGTAACACAAACAAGTAACACCCTGAAGGCAGAGGGGAGCCACGCAGCACGTGGCACTGATGCCAGAACTGCTGCCACTGCCCACTCAGCTGCAGACAGAAGAACCAGACACCAGATGGGAGACAGAGGTGTCCAGATGTGCCAGGCGGTACCAATGGGGGTGATAGATTTCAGCCTCCTGGGAAGGCACAGGAGCAGAGATAACAGAAGGTGTCATGCACTCAGAGTGGGGCCAGGGAGCTACAAGGCAGAAGGAAAGAAAGACCCAC
The DNA here is from genome assembly GCF_000151885.1 of Dipodomys ordii. Taxonomy (NCBI): domain Eukaryota; kingdom Metazoa; phylum Chordata; class Mammalia; order Rodentia; family Heteromyidae; genus Dipodomys; species Dipodomys ordii. The sequence goes on from NW_012267359.1 coordinate 2,193,212, forward strand.
ACTCTCGGATCTCCCTCACTCCAAACCAACACTACCCGAGTCCATGAAAAGCAAAGGATATGTGGGGGGAGGGGGGATGACGGCAGTGATGGAATGATCAGGACGACACTCCCCTGCACTTAGTGCTGGGGCATAGGATAAAAGGGCCCACACGGAGATAGTAGTAGTTGGAGGTCACCTAAACACAACAAGGGCCCTAATGAGGTCTGTCACAGGCTCCACACCCTGTGCGGGCTGCCTGGTTCTGGTGCGATCCTGTTCATCCCCTTGGATGCAGGATGAAAGGGCATCTTCGCCAATGTCCACCTGTAGCATGGCAAGGCGCCCAGGCCTCTCCCTGCTCAGCCCAGCCTGGGTGTTCTTCCTGTATTTTTCTGGCCACCTGCTGCCTTCCCAGGGCCAGCCTCCCTCTGCTGCAGAGAACAGAGCTAGGCGCCTGTGGTGCGGGCTACGCAGCCCCATGTAGTCCCATGGTGTGCCTGGGAGGTGTGGGAGCTGGACCTGTCCGATGTTGAGGCCGCCTCTACCGTGTCCCTGCAGGCCTCCTGATGGCTGTGCTAATTAATGTTTTCACATGTCTGAACAAAACCTAAAGGCTTTTTGTTCTTTACTAAGTAAACATCCCTGCACAGAAGCCAGCTCCAATAGGAGAGGATGGCGTGAGGGGGAAGGTGAGGCACGTTCCCTTCCAGCAGGTGGGGCCTCGGTGTCAGTGTGCGGGCTCTGACTGCGGGAGCCCACGGGGTGGGACTCCCACTCCCAGCTCCGAATGTTCCAGGCCCGGGTCGCAGAATCAGCCAGTCTCTTGACAGCTGCCATGTAAGCACTTCATCGACCCATGATGAAGCTGGGCTCCTCCTCTTCCTCCTCCTCCTGGTCGGTTCCAGACGCCTCCTCAGAGCTGCTGGCCTGCTGCTCCTGGGATGGACCAGGTCCTGGAAGCACATGACATTCTGAGCACAGGTACCCCTCGGGGAGTGCGGAACAATGAAAGCACCTCCATCCTGGACAGCTGGGCCCCAGAGCCCACGTTGACTCATAGTGACGCCAAAAGGTGCAGGTACAGTCCCCTCAAACCAAGCCTCTAGCTTTGGGGTCCCATCTCCTGCGATGCCCAGCATGGGAGGAGCAATGGCCCCACCAGTCTTAACACAACTCATTGTCAACCTTCCCACCCATCTCTGATTCTCACCGCAGAGAGCACTCAAGCTGTGTGGCACACATGGTGGCACCCTGCTCTTCCTAGGCTGCCTCCCACACCCCGCAGCCTGACAGAGACAGCATGCTCCCAGCCCGCCCCCGCTTCGTGAGCAGGGGTGGTCTGCAGAACTCTCCCAGGCAACCAAAGCTCCTCATGCAAACGAGCAGGACTTGACTTACCCTGTGTCCTGTGCCCATCTCTTCCTCGTGCTCTCTCCCTGCCCCTGCCCTGTGCCCCTACCACCACGCGGTTGGCTACTATGGTGGCTTCAAAGTGGGAGAGAGCATCAAAGTCCTCAAGAGAGGCACTATGAGGAAGACTCCCTCACCCCAGCGCCGGGGGCTCACACCTGTAATCCTAGCTATCCTGGAGGCTGAGATCTGAGGATCGCAGTTCAAAGTCAGCTCTCATAGACAAACTTAAGAGACTCTTACCTTCCATTAGCCAGCAAAAAGCTGGAAGTGGCAATGTGGCTCAGGTGGCAGAGAGTCTGCCAGCCAGAAGGAGGGGAGGAAGGGTGTAGAGTGACTAAACTCCCATCTGTCAAGAGTAGGAGTGCAAAACAGGTGGCCCTCTGAGAGAGCTCGGCAGTTCCCCACACAGTCTGGCAATCACACGCCTGGGTATCTACTGCATGGATTTAAAACGGCGCACACAGAATCCAACACAAGAACGTTTGCTTCAGCAAAGCTGCCCATAGAGAGGTGACTGGGTACAGGACACAGTCATCTGACAGTCACTATGGAACCACAGCCATGCCCTGGGCCTGCACAGGCCTGCAGAGGGCGGGCGTGGGGCAGCGCTGCAGCCCGAGGGCCCAGACAAAACCTAATGAGCTGGACACACCAGGATGAACTCATGCTTGGCTACATGTGGACACAACTAGCTACGCATGAGCAGCGTGGGGTACGTGTGTATGCGCCAGTTGGCGTATGTGCACATATACTGCCACATTCTGTAACCCTTTATCCCCCAGGGAGTCATAGCCATCCTAGTTTGTGTGAGCATATGATCACCCAGCATGCATTTCTCAGACAATGGAATGCCTGGCTATTTCCTTGCTCTGTCTACGGAGAAAAACAGACAACAAAGTGCAGAAGGGAAGAACACACCCTGCCAGAAGCTGCCCTCTGCTGCCTTCCCTCCACACAAGGCACTGCCTTCCTGGATGAAGGCCTGCTTTGGGCCCAGAGCAGGAAATACACAAGATGGCCTGTCTTGTCTGGAATACTCTGTAATGCCAGAAAGGAAATACTACCAAAAAAAAAGCGGTGTGTGTGTATGTGTGTGGGTGTGTGCGCGCGCACGTGCGTGCACAATGATGGAATTTGGTCAAACAGAAAGAGACAAGAGCCAGCAGAAAAAGCCCAGATGGCCAAGGAACCAACTTGAGAGACAAGACAGGTAGCTTTGCCCGGCCGCGGCTGTCGTGATGTCAGCAAAGGCTGAGACAGGGTAAAGACGGAGGAGACGTGATCCTCGCTGAATCCCCCAGCAGGACAGGTGCAGCTGGGCTGTGCACGTGGCTTCTTCCTCAGGGTAAATTTACCATGAGAGATCTGCCAGCTCAGCAGACGGCTGAGTTGGCACAGCAGCGGGAGGCATCCTGGCACATGCAGCCTGGACACGGAATGGCAATGGCACTTTACCTCAGTGTCTCCCCAGCCCCCAGCCTGGAGAAAACTGGCAAATCCCAAGGTGGTTACAGACACCAGACCCAAGTAAAGCACACAGGTGCCTGCAGCCAGCGGAGCCCAGGACACGGATGCCACCACACGTGCAGCCCTGAAGCAGGAAGCTAGCGAGCCCACCTGTGCTATGGGCTCTACCCCACTGCACTGACTCAAGAAGTCAGATAACAGGGAGAGCAGGACGATCTAAAACCCTTGTGAAGCTAGAGATGTTGCTCAGAGCTGCTACACTTGCCCAGCAACTGAGGCTCATTCAGTCCCCTAGAACCACAAAGCCAAACAGGACAAAACAAAACCCATTCTAAAACAGAAAGATCATTTAAAAGAACGCAGGAAGGCTGGGAAGGTGGCTCAGTGGTAGAATGCTTGCCTTACAAGCATGAGGCCCTGGGTTTGATTCCTCAGCACCACATAAGCAGAAAAAGCCAACGTGGCGCTGTGGCTCAAGTGGTAGAGTGCTTGCCTTGAGCTTAAGAGATGAGGGACAGTGCCCAGGCCCAGAGTTCAGGCCCCATGATCGGCGAAAATAAATAAATAATAAAAAAAAAACTAATGCAGGAAGCAGGACTGTAACTGGAGGTGATGGAGCAGGTTCTATCACCTGGTGTAGCTGGAGGTGTCAAAGCAGAGTCTATCACCTGACATGTAGACTGCGACAAGGTAGGAGCAAGCTAGATCTACATGGGGGGAGGGGTGTCTGTGCAAGTAGGAAAGCATTGAAAGAGGAAGATTAAGGGGCACAGAGGCTCCTCAGGCATGTAGAAAGATCCAAGCCAGGTGCCAGTGGCTCATGCCTGTAATCCTAACTACTTAGGAGGCTGAGATCTGAGGATCATGGTTTGAAGCCAGACCAAGCAGAAAAATCTGTGAGGCTCTTTATCCCCAATGAACCACCAGAAAACGAAGTGGAGCTGTGGCTCAAGCGGTAGACGTTAGCCTTGAATGAAGAAAACTGAGACAGTGCTCAGGCCTCGAGTTCAAGCCCCAGGAGTGACGTGTGTGTGTGTGCAGAGAAGAGCATGGGGTGGTGGAGAGGCAGGGAGGGCTGGGAGGCCAGGGGCAAGCTATGGACAAGGCTTCAAGCCACAGGCTAAGCCCAGGTACCTGTGTCAAACACCAGCCCACCACCCACTTGCTCTGCAGCTCTGGAGGTGCCTTTGCCCTGAAATGCCACCACCTACGGTTGCTGTGAGTGTGGATGAGGCAGTTCACAGAAATCCAGGTGTTCAGTAAAGGCTAGCTGTGGCTGTTCTGAGGAATGGGACCCTGGCAGAGAGGGAGGGCAACACGGGAGGGGCAGGAGGAGGGAGGACTACTCCTGAGCCAGCAAGGCTCACATCTGTTATATGGATTTTATTAAGTCTCCAGCAAGAATGTCTCCTGATTTGTATCTTTTCTGTGTGTGCTGATACTAGGGCTAGGATTCAGGGCCTCCCACTTGCTTGCTCATCTGGTGTTCTACCATTTGAGACATGCCTCCAGTCCAGCTTTCTGCTGGTTAATTAGTCTCCAGGACTTTTCTGCAGGGGCTGGCTTTGAACTGTGACTTTGAGTGCTGAGATTACAGGCCTGTACCACCACATCCAACCACAGGACAAAAGCCAGGGCTGGTGAGGATATGGAAAAGGGCTCTCTTTTCTGTGGAAAGTGGTTACCAGGACCTCTTTTCCTACTCAGTGATCCAGTAATTCCAATACTGGAGATGGCCCCAGGGGTGGAGGGAGAAGGGGGGGAGGGGGGAGGTACCATGGTGCCTCCCACAGAAGACAAACTTAGAATACTAGTAACAAGAGTAGGAGCTGGTAATTCACAGGAAGAGAAGAGTGTATACGATGTCAATCACAGGGAAATGGGCGGGTCTCCATGCACTGTGGCCATGGCATTGTAATGCTATGAGAAAATATTTGGGACAGCTATATGATAAAACTACAACTACATACAGCGTTTATAATCAAGGAAATATTAAATACTAGTAAGGGTTACAGATAACTTCTACGTTTGGTTTTGTTCTTTCAGCACACACTAATCATTTGGAAAACAGCATACAGTTCCTTTATTACTGAAGGCAGCAAGGCTTTCCAACCCCGTGTGGGCCACACAGTTCTGTCCAATCACACTGCGCACCCCAATTGAGACCAGCATTCCTCAGTTCTGTGCCCTATAGCACTCAGGGAGCAGTGGCTCATGGCACTGGGAGGCATGGCTGCTAACACCCTGCCATGGCCTTCCCAAGGAAGATCCAGCCCCAAACCTCAGCAGAGCGAGGGGGAGACTGCTCTAGGTGTGCCTCAGAACCAATCACCTGGGGGTCACTGGTTTCTGTGGTGGGCAACCGGAGGTACATAAGCAACATTAGTGTTAGAATACATGGCTCTGGGAATGCAGGACTCCACAAAGATCCAAATTGGCTGAATGCTACCCATGGCCTCCTTTAGACACGAGTCCCACAGAGTTACAAGAGGGGACAGCTCCCTGCAGCCTTCTAGTCTGAGCCAAAGGCCCAGTGGACACCGACGCCATCTTGTGGTACAACTGGGAATCACCACACTGAGTTTCCATTTTTTTTGTTGTTGTTGATTTTGTTTTTTGGGGTCCAGTTGTGGGGCCTGAACTCTGGGTCTGGGTGCTGTCCCTCAGCTCTTCAGCTCAAGGCTAGCGCTCTACCACTTGAGCCACAGCGCCACTTCCGGCTTTTTTCCTTTTGCTTATGTGGTGCTGAGCAATCGAACTCAGGGCCTCAGGCATGCAAGGCAAGCGCTCTACCACTGAGCCACCTTCCCAGCCCTGAGTTTCCATTTGTGTCAACAGGAAAACCAGGAAATTTCACTTCTCTCAAAATGAAAATAAGGGAAGGGAAACAACAATGCTGGATAAGAAATGTACTCATTACCTTGCTCATGTAACTGTAACCCCTCTGTACAGTATTTTCACAATAAAAAACTTACTTAAAAAAAAAAGAAAATAAGGGAAGAACTGAGAAGGCCAAGTGGGCACAGGAGCTGCCCCCCAGCCCACTCACGTGGCAAGTACAACCACGGAGCCAGGATTCACGGTGTCTGGATATGCGCAGGTGTGACCCTCCCAACTAAGCACACCAGCAATCCCAACCATATCTACATGTGTTCACTGCAGCCAGAGCCAACACAAAAACCAGAGGAAAATTAGATCCAATACTCAAAACGATTTCCCCGTCTACTTTCTCGATGTATTATAATGATTGTTGCAATGTCTAAACTGAATTCATGGGTTCTGACATGTCTCAAATGATAGAGTACCTCTCAGCAAGCAAGAGGCCCAGAGTTCAAACTCTAAGACAGTGAATATTTTTTTGCTGCCTGCACTGGGGCTTGAACTCAGGGCCCAGGCACTCTTCCTTAGCTTTTCATTAAAGGCTGGCCCTCTACCACTTGAGCCACAGGTCCACTTCTGACTTTATGGTGGTTATTTGGAGGTAAGTCTCATAGACTCTGTGAACTGCGATCCTCTGATCTCAGCCTGAGTAGTTGGGATTCCAGGCATGCACTGCCAGGGCTTGGTTTAGCTTGTCTCATGAGGAGACGGAGAAAAGTGAAACGCAAGTCCTGCATTTGGATGTGATCACGAAGCAGAGGGTTCTGGATGAGGAAGGAGTGGTGAGCCCCGATCTCCCTCTGAACACAGCTGTGGAACCTGGACAGGCACCTGGGCTCTGAGAACCAGCTGTGAAGCTGTGAATCCCCACCCTGATGTCCCCCGGCCTGGACCAGGGAGGCCTAGAACCACTGAGGGGGGCTAGATGCAGGCAGAGCTCCAGGGAAACCTACCACCTCAGCTGAGGAACACGTGGGCCCCCATGTTCTCATACCCTAGCTCTGAGCCAAGCCCCTTGGGGCTGGGTACAGCAAAGGCTGCGGAGGCAGTAGGGACACCTTCTCTCTGGTCAGAGCACTCTGGTCTCCAGACCCAGGCAAGCCTCTGTAGCTTTTTTTCTCTCCTATCTATTCCCTCCTTGCCCCTACCCCAGAGCAGCTCTCAATGCGGGACACTTCAAGGAAACATCCAACAGAGGAGTAATTGAAGCCCCAGCTCTCTGGAATGAGCATAGTCAAGATCCCCAGGAAACCCTGTCAAGCCAAATACTGTGAGAATGTAACTCAAAAAACTAAGCCCAGCCGGGCGCTGGTGGCTCACGCCTGTAATCCTAGCTACTCAGGAGGCTGAGATCTGAGGATCGTGGTTCAAAGCCAGCCCGGGCAGGAGAGACTGTGAGACTCCTATCTCCAATAAACCACCAGAAAACCGGAAGTGGCGCTGTAGCTCAAGTGGTAGAGCGCTAGCCTTGAGCTGAAGAGCTGAGGGACAGCACCCAGGCCCAGAGTTCAAGCCCCACGACCGACAATAAAAACAAAAAACAAAAAACAAAAAACTAAGCCCAGACTGGCCACCAGGGGGCACATACGGGCCCCTGGCAGAGACTACTGCCGAGGTTCTGCTGGTACAACCCCAGCCACAGGTCAGAACCTGTGTTGTGAACAGAGCCATGTTAGTGGTCTGTTGCATTAATATCAGCCAGACTTAGAGCCTTGTAACATACTGTTCAACAAGTCCCACACACAACAAAAAACCACATGGCTTATGAAGAATCAGGAAATCAACACCAGTAGGGGAGAAATATTTTTTTTTTTTGGGTCTGGTCATGGGGCCTGAACTCTGGGTCTGGGCGCTGTCCCTCAGCTCTTCAGTTCAAGGCTAGCGCTCTACCACTTGAGCCACAGCACCACTTCCGGCTTTTTCCTTTTTGCTTATGTGGTGCTGAGGAATCGAACCCAGGGCCTCGAGCATGCAAGGCAAGCGCTCTACCACTGAGCCACCTTCCCAGCCCATTTTTAATGTGTTCTTTTTTTTTTTTGGGTCCGGTCGTGGGGCCTGAACTCTGGGCCTGGGCGCTGTCCCTCAGCTCTTCAGCCCAGGGCTAGCACTCTAACGCTTGAGCCACAGCGCCACTTCCGGCTTTTTTTCTTTTTGCTTATGTGGTGCTGAGGAATCGAACCCAGGGCCTCAGGCATGCAAGGCAAGTGCTCTACCACTGAGCCACCTTCCCAGCCCCGGGGAGAAATATTTGGAGATGGGCTGGATGCAAGAATTAAGAAATACCCAGGGCACATGTTGAGACATTTCACCCAGAAAGTAAGAGCGGACTCGTGGAAAGCAATGGGAAGGTAGAAATGGGGCAAAGATGAACTTCTTACTATTGCCTTGGCCCGGACAGCTGTTACCAGCACCCCTTTCCCAGGAAAAGTAAATTCCCAGGTGCTTACTGGACAGCCTTCAAGGGGGAAGATGAGGGAAGCTGCCAGCTCACGTTTCCAGGAGCCTAGTATGAGGGCCGAATCTCATGGACCTGACCTCAGAGGTGCACCTGATACACAGGTAGTTAAGAGTTGCAGCAGCGATTGAGCTTCTGATAGACTGCACTTCCGTTCTTCCCTTGGAGATTTCTGTTAGGGCCTCTTATTGGCTCTAGCTTGATGTTAAGATCAAGTTTAGTGCAGTGGAGCCAGGTGCCGATGGCTCATGCCTATAATCCTAGCTACTAAGGAGGCTGAGATCTGAGGATCGCAGTTCAAAGCCAGCCCGGGCAGGAAAATCTGTGAGACTCTTATCTCTAATAAACCACTAGAAAAAAACGGAAGTGGCGCTGTAGCTCAAGCGGTAGAGCGCTTGCCTTGAGCTGAAGAGCACAGGGACAGTGCCCAAGCCTAGAGTTCAAGCCCCGCGACCAACCAAAACAAAACAAAACAAAAAACCCAAGTTCAGTGCTGTGGGATTTTTAGGAACAAAAACTGACTTGTGGATATGGGATTGATTTATGTGCTATGGGTGGGGTCACGGGTTACTGTTGAACAATTTTTAAGTCTGTATTATGTTTAAAAATATTAATGACTTAAAAGTTTAAATTTTTAATTTTTTTTGGGGGGGTCTGGTCATGGGGCCTGAACTCTGGGCCTGGGCGCTGTCCCTCAGCTCTTCAGCTCAAGGCTACCACTTGAGACACTCTCAAGGCTCTACCACTTGAGACACATTGAGACACAGCACCACTTCTGGCTTTTTTTTTTTTTTTTTGCTTATGTGGTGCTGAGGAATCAAACCCAGGGCCTCAGGCATGCAAGGCAAGCGCTCTACCACTGAGCCATCTTCCCAGCCCAAATTTTTAATTTTTATATGTGGAATTTCTTCCTATTTACTACGGGGAAAGCTCAAGTGGCATCTTTTTTGTGCTGTTAAATATATATTATATACTTTGGAAGAAGAAGAAAAAAAAAGAAATGGGGCAAAGAAATGGGAAGTATAAAGAAGAATCCAGTGGGATTTTCAGAACTTTTCAGAACACGACAATTGGAATAAAAATCTCTCTGGATGAAATCAGTAGCTACCCAGTGTGACAGAGAGACAAAAGAAAAGGACAGGGCAGAGCTGGGCACCAGGGGTTCACAGCATTAATCCCAGCTACTCAGGCTGAGATTTGATGACTGCTATTTGAGCCAGTCAACAGGAAAGTTCCTGAGACTCTTATCTTCTCCAACTAAGCACCAGAAAATCTGGAAAGCAGAGCTGTGGCTCACCATACAGCACTAGCCTTGAGCAAGAAAGCTCAAGAACAGTGCCTAGGCGCTGAGTTCAAAAGGACTGGCAAAAAAGAAATAAAAATAGGCTGGGTCTGGTGGCCATGTCTATAAGCCCAGCTACTAAGAAGGATCAGGAGGATTATGTTTGAAGCTAGCCTGGGCAAATTTAGCAAGATTCCATCTCGATAAGCCAGGCTCTGTGGTACATACTTGTACTCCCAGCCACATAAGAGACTATAGGTTCATTTGTCTCTGAAGCTGGGCTGGGCAAACTATAAGACCTTATCTCAGAGTTGGGAAAGTGACTCAGTAGTAGAGTGCTTGTCTTGCATGTATGGGGCCCTGGGTTCGAGTTCTCAGCACCACATAAGCAGAAAAAGCCAAAATAGTGCTGTGGCTCAAGTGGTAGAGCGCTAGCCTTGAGCTGAAGAACTAAGGGACAGCGCCCACGCCCAGAGTTCAGTCCCCACTACCAACCAAAAAAGAAAAAAAAAAAGACCTTATCTGAAAAAGTTAAAGCAGAAAAAGTTCTGGGGTGATTCAAGTGACAGAGCGCCTGCACAAGGCCCCACAAGTCAATTAGAGCAATGCAGCGTAAGTTATTTAAAACTTATGAATTATTTGTCTGTGGAGTTTCCTATTTGAAATTGGAGGGTGAGAGCCCACTGAAAAGTTTTGACTACCTGAAACTTTAGAAAGTGAAAGCTGGGCCAGGAGCCAGTGACTCACACCTGTAATCCTAGCTACTCAGGAGGCTGAGATCTGAGGATCGCAGTTCAAAGCCAGCCCAGGCAGGAAAGTCTGAGACTCTTATCTCCAATAAACCACTGAGAAAACTGGAAGTGGCGCTGTGGCTCAAGTGGTAGAATGCTAGCCTTGAGCTGAAGATCTGAGGGACAGTGCCCAGGCCCAGAGTTCAAGACCCACAACCAACAACAAAAAAAGAAGAAAAAAAAAAAGGAAGTGAAAGCTGGGATTTGCAAGAGGACTGCGGTACAAACAGTCTTGCAGCAGGCAGGACAGGGAGGCAGCCTGCAAGCCAGAGGCTGGAGGAGGAACAGTGCTGCAAGGTGCACTGGGCGGTGCTGAAGGAGGCCCTCGTCCTGAGGGGAATGGCACCAGAGGGATCCTGGAACATGAGGGATGCCTGGCTGACATGTTAGACTGAGGCACACAGGACAGCTCTGCGTGCGTGTGTGTGTGCGTGCGTGTGTGTCTAGAGCCACCACGTGCCAGTTCCAGGCGGACTGTAGACACAGCATGTACAGCCATGCTATGTGCTACAAAAAGACTGAACATGATGACCAGGATGTGGCTCAAGGAACAGTGCTTGCCCCCATGTTCCAACCTCAGGATCGTGTAGACACTGAGGCCACACTTCCAGTGCAAAGTAATCAACAAGTTATGACTTAAGGGATGGAAGCACTTCCAAAATGGCTCCAGCAGACACCCTAAAAATCTCTACAGAAGCAACTAGACTGCTCATCACCTTTGAAATAGTTAAAAAAAAAAAAAACAGGTACACAAGAGAAAAAAATCTAAAAAACAAACAAAAAGCAAGTAGAACATTGAGAAAAGTTGGAAAAATACCAGCTTTTCCAGGTCAGGCACAGTAGCTCATGCCTGTAATCCCAGCTAATAGGGCGCTGGTAATAAGGACAACTGCAGTTTAAGGCCAGCTTGGACAAGAGTTAGCAACACCCATGTCAACAAATAAGCTAGGTGTCAGGACCTGCACGTGAGGACTCTGTGGCAGCAGCTACATGGGAGGCTGCAAAAACCTGAGACTTGATCTAAAAAAAAAACCCTGAAAGCAAAAGAGGTGTGGTTCAAGTGGTACAGAGTACCGTACAGCCAGCGCAAGCCCTAAGTTCTAATTCCAGTACTGCCCTCTGCCTCCACCCAAAAGACCTATCCAAAACTGTGGAAAGGCTTATTGGACTAGATAAGAATGCCAGAATCTTGGTGGCTCACACCTGCAATCCCAGCTACTCAGAAGGCTGAGATCTAAGGACTGTGATTCAAAGCCAGCCTCGCAGGAAAGGCCATCAGACTCTTATCTCCAATTAGCCACCAAAATCCAGAAGTGGCGCTTTGGCTCAAGTGGTAAAGCGCTTGCCTTGAGCTGAAGAGCTCAGGAACAGCACTCAGGCTCAGAGTTCAAGCCTCACGACAGACTAAAAAAAAATAAATTTGGACCTGAGTGCTGTCCCTCAGCTCTTCAGCTTGAGCCAGAGCACCACTTCCGGCTTTTTTCTGCTTATGTGGTGCTGAGGAATCGAACCCAGAGCCACATGCATGCAAGGCAAGCACTCTACCACTGAGCCACCTTCCCAGCCCCACTCTTAACATTTTTAAAACTTGTACTTCTACCCTTGTCCTCTTTCCACTTCTGTGGGGGTCTCAAACGAGGGGTTCCAGCACCACAGTGACCACTGGGAGAGGCAGTGCAGGCTGAGAGCACCTCGAAAGCCCATGCAGAGCACTGTCCCCAAGTGACCTGGCTGCCACTCCTGAGGAACTTTTGGCAGGGCTGCTCTGCCTGACCTGACTCCGGGCTCCTGGTGTGTGAACAGCCTGCTACCCAGGGGGTTGTCACAAACCATCTGGCCAACCCTTCACCATGGCAGCTGCTGCAGGCAGCACAGATAACAAAGGAATTGGAGAAAGAACAGGCACTCGGGAAGGCCACATGCAGGCTGGTGTAGGACACGCAGTGCGCATGCCTGAGGAAGGCCCACACAGCCCCCATTCCCTGCACTGCCCTACACGCCTCTGAGCAGGCAGGCAGGGAAGGCAGGGCTGACAGCATGAGCCGGCGCACACCCAGAGCCTCAAGCAGAGGCCGTTTAAGGTAAAACATAAGCAAAGCCAGAGACGCGCGTGGCTGCACAGAGTCAGGGCGCGTGATTCACAAAACATACAACAGCAAGAATGCTAGCACACAGGAAAACAATCCTGGAGGAGGGGGCCAAGGAACCCCACTTCCTAACAAGGTGGGGAACCCACAGAACCCTATGATGCGGCAGGTGGCCTCTATGCAGTACTCAGTGGGGCAGAGGCCAGGACAGGGTTAGTTCATGGTATGACAATGTCCTGAGGAAAGGGGACAGATGCTTCTGGAAGGGGCCTTCAGGTGTCCGTGAAAGGCTGGTGGCCCTGCACGAAAACTACAGCTGTCTACCCAGGAACTGAACCTGCCACACTATACAATGCTGCTGTCACTTGGTCCTCTCCGGCAGGAGCCCCTCTTACCCCCAGGCCGTGCCAGCCTGGGATGGGCAGTGTCAGGCAGGATCAGCAGCCATGCCATCCCCCGCTCTCCCTTCAGTGTAGGGGGGCCACGTGTCCCAGCAGTTCCTGGTGCTTATGACAATTGTTTCCACTCATCTACCTTGGCAACGGCGCAGACAGCAGCAACCTGGTGCAGAAGCACGAGCTATGGACGAGTGTTTGCTCTTCACTTAAAAGGACAGACCAGGCAAACAGCACCTCTCTGTTCTTTCCAGTTTTTGTATTTGAGACAGTCTTACTCTGTAATCTCAGGCTTACAATCTCCAACTTACAATCTCCCTGCTCAGTCTCCTGAGTGCCAGGATCACAGCCATCGATTCTTCAGAGAGACGTTGGCTGGCACTGAGCCCTCCTCAGGAAGGCTGTAAGGGAGTGCAGTGAGCCACTGGCTCTCAGGAGACACTTGCCAATCAGTAAGGATTTTTCTTTTCTATAAGAAAAGTAAAGTAGGCTGGGAAGGTGGCTCAGTGGTAGAGTGCTTGCCTCATATGCATGAGGCCCTGGGTTCAATTCCTCGGCACCACATAAGCAGAAAAAGCTGGAAGTGGCGCTGTGGCTCAAGTGGTAGAGTGCTAGCCTTGAGCTGAAGAGCTGAGGGACAGCGCCCAGGCCCAGATCAACAAAAAAAGAAAAGAAAAGTAAACGAACGATACACACGCACACTCGTATTTGTCAGTCATGGGCTTGAACTCAGGGCCTAGGTGCTGTCCCTGAGCTTTTTACTCAAGGCTAGTGCTCTACTATTTTGAGCCACTGCATCTGGTTTTCTGGTGATTAACTGGAGGTAAGCGTCTCTTGCCCAGGCTAGCTTTGACTATGATCCTCAGATCTCAACCTCCTGAGTAGCTAGTATTACAGGAATGAGCCGCTGGTACTTGGCTGAGTTGGTTTCTTTTACATGACAAGGCATCTGGAGGTGGGTGGCAGCCCGGTGGGCTGGTCTCTGGGCTGAGAATGTGCAATGACTGCCGCAGCCATCACACAAGTCTGTGTCGAGAGGAAGGATCAATGCCTGCACTCCGGAGGCTGAGCAGGGAGACTGTCAAGTTTGACGCTGACCTGGGCTACAGATTAAGACCCTATCTCAAAATAAATACAAAAATCCGAAAGAAGGGAGAGGTAGCATTTGCCAGTCTGGCTTTCGGTCTCTGGCAGTGAACCCCTCCCGCACTCTGCTCCCCACCTCAGTGCTGACAACCCAGTACCCAACCAACACCAACAAATGTGCCCCCCAGAATGAGGACACCACTCACCTTCCACTTGTTTCTTCTGGTCAAGTTTCATCTTCTTTGCCAGTAATTTCTTCTCTTTTAATTTTTGGCTACAAATATAAAATACACATTGAATTTTAAACTATTTTATTGTATATTTTAGGAGACAAACACCTACATCTTAAGATTTTAACAGAACAAATACTTTTTCATTGTTCTGCTTCTCAACATTAGCAAGCTGTCTTATGAGTCAAGATCAAAACTATGGGCTGGAATGGTGGTGCACACCTGTAAGCCCAGCGACACCAGAGGTAGAGGCAGGACTGAGTTCAAAGCCAACTTGGGAGCTGGATGCTGATGGCTCAGGCCTATAATCCTAGTTACTCAGGAGGCTGAGATCTGAGGATCACAGTTTGAAGCTAGCCTGGGTAGAGAAGTCCATGACACTCTTTATCTCCACTTAAGCACCAAAAAGCTAGAAGTAGAGCTGTGCATAAGTGGTAGAGTGCTAGCTTTGAGCTTATAAAAGCTCAGGGACAGTGCCCAGATCTTGAGATCAAGTCCCAGGACTGGCACAAAAACAAAACAGAATCCAGAGGGGCTCAGGGGAGCTGAAATGTTAAGTGCAGGCCTCATATATGCAATGTCCCAAATTCAAATCCTGGAATGATGAGGTTATCTCAGAAATGATGGCATGTGTTTCTCACTCCACATCTTGCAGGGGCTGTTAAATTCCCTCAGAGCTTTAGCAAGGCATAGCAGGACCTATAATCCTAGCATCTACATCATAAATTTGAGGCCAGCCTTCAAAAGGGAACCTTACTGCACTGTAAACTTGTTCATCCACTCTGGAAAGAAGTATGGAGGTTCCTCAAAGGACTACACATAGAACTCCCCTATGACCCAGCAATCCCACTTCTGGGCATTTACCCAAATGTTCACAAAAACAAGTCCACACTAAAGCTACCAGCACAACTATGTTTACTGCAACACTATTCACCACAGCTAAGATATGGAACCAACCCAGATGCCCCTCAGTAAATGAATGGATCAAAAAAATGTGGTGTGTGTATATATATATGTGTATGTTATATATAATATATATATTATATATATATTACACACACACATACAATGCTTCCATCAGAAAGAATGACACCGCCCCATTTGTTAGGAAATGGAAAGACTTGGAAAAAATCATATTAAATGAAGTAAGCCAGACCCAAAGAAAAATAGGTCCCATGGTTTCTCTCATTTACAATAATCAGTATACGTCTAGGATAATTTTACCAGATGAGCAGAAAAGCTCAAAAGCTACGTACATATAAGATGATGCTAAGTGAAATGAACCCCAAGATATGGAAACAAAAGGTCTTTCTTTGTATTTGTTATTTTTTAATGTACTATGTGATTTTTTGTTGTTGTTTCCTTTGTATGTTCTTCCCTCTATGGTATATCCCCTGTTGTCACTGTACTTGATTTTGGTACCCTGCATCTTCTACATACATTTGTCTAATTTGGAGAGGGGAAGGGGAATAACAAAATGCTGAAAAAGGACACAGGATGACCCATTGCAACAATGATACCCCCAAGACTTTACAACTTTGGGAATGGGGCGGGGGGAGGGGGGGAGTGCGCGGCGGCGTGGAGGAGTAAGGGAAGGGAGGGAGGGAAGGGATAGTGGGAGAACAACAAGGGAAGGGGTAACAATGCTCGACAAGACATGTACTCACCGCCTTACTCATGTAACTCTAACCTCTCTGTATAGTGTCTTTACATTAAAATAAAATTAAAAAAAAAAATTTGAGGCCAGCCTGGATTACACAGCAAGACTCTGCCTTGAGAAAACAGAGGAAAAAGCCTCCTGTAAGCAAATGTGTGAATGCACACACATACCCTGATGCTCTGTAGACCTGAAGGAAGCACTGGGCCACCCAACTCTTGACTTCTAGTTGTTGACAACTAACAAAATTAAGTCTCTTACACCCACAACCCTGGCAGGAGCACAGGTGAACTTTTTTTTTTTTGAGTTGGATGTCTATGCTGCCCAGGCTGGTCGTGAACTCATGAGCTCCAGCAATCCTCCGCCTCAGCCTCCTAAGCAGTTGGGA
The DNA here is from genome assembly GCF_000151885.1 of Dipodomys ordii. Classification (NCBI taxonomy): domain Eukaryota; kingdom Metazoa; phylum Chordata; class Mammalia; order Rodentia; family Heteromyidae; genus Dipodomys; species Dipodomys ordii. The sequence continues at coordinate 2,209,325 of NW_012267359.1, forward strand.
CCACGACATGAGGGACACAGGCATGTGCCCCACATGTGGCTGCGGGGGAACTCTGAGTAGGCTGGGTCATCATCCCCACTCCCATTCCCTGCTGGAGGTCCCATTGCTCCAGGACACCATGCTATCTTACCGCTTTCGCCGGCGCTTTGCAGTCTGTTCCTCTGCAGCTATCTTATTCTTTTCCAGCCGCTTCTGGAACTCTGCATCTAATTTTTGCTGCAAAAAGCCACAGCATTTAAGACAGACACACAAGGAAGCCTCTGGCCCACAGCCCTCTCCCAGGGGGAGCACCCTGCTGTGAGTCTGTAGTGGTTGCTCAGTGGAGAAGGCAGACCACAGGAAACCACCCCAGCCCCACCAACATCTCTTCCAGCACATTTCTAAAGACTGGGTGGGGCTGGGAAGGTGGCTCAGTGGTAGAATGCTTGCCTAGCATGCATGAAGCTCTGAGTTTGATTTTTCAGTACCACATAAACAGAAAAAGCCAGAAGTGGCGCTGTGGCTCAAGTTGAGCAAAAGAAGCTCAAGAACAGCACCCAGGCCCTGAGTTAAGCCTCAAGGCTGGCCAAAAAAAAAAAAAAAAGAAGAAGACGACTGGATGTGTGTACTGCCTAACTGCAGGTATTCCAGCAAATGCTCACTGACCTTCTCGGCCATGGCATCCATGTAGTCCTGCCGCTGGTACTCTCTACGGCGAAGATGCCTGTACACGTGAAACTCTCCACTGCCTGCCCCAGCACTGGAACCTGGAACCAAAACAATCCCAAGAACAGGTGAAATCCAGTTCCCAGCACAGGCCACACTTGACCAAAAGATACTAGGGCCAAAGCTGAAAAATGAAAGGGACTATGCCTGTCTGCTTTCAAGTGTGTCCCGAGGCAAGGATAGTGCCAGGCACACTGTAGGTATCATGAAATCACGTGTTACATGACTCTTGATGATGAAGTCATCAAAATTTCACGCTAAGCCAGGTGTGGAGGCTCATGCCTACATTTCCAGCATTCATGAGGAAGAGACAGGAGGATCATGAGTTCTTGCTCAGCTTGCATTACCTAGTGAGACTCTGTTTCAAAACAAACCAAAAAAAAGGCCAGGTGCTGGAAATGGAGCTCTAACCTTGAGCAAAAAAGCTCAGGTGCTGGTGGCTCACATCTATAATCCTACTTAGGAGGCTGAGATCTGAGGCTCACAGTTCAAAGCCAGCCCAGGCAGGAACGTCCAGGAGACTCTTATCTCCTGATAACCACCAGAAAACTGGAAGTGGTGCTGTGGCTAAAGTCATAGAGTGCTAGTCTTGAGCAGAAAAGCTCAGGGACAGTACCAAAGCCCAAAGTTCAAGACCCATGACTGGCAAAAAAAAAAAAAAGCTCAGGACAGGGCTCAGGCCCTGAGTTCAAGACTGGCAAAAAAAAAAAAAAGCTCAGGACAGGGCTCAGGCCCTGAGTTCAAGCTCCAGGATCAGCACCAGAAAAGGAAGGAAGGAAGGGAGGGAGGAAGGAAGTCTTTTCTCCATGACTTCACATTTAATACACTCCTAACAAGTTGAAAAGATATCCAGGATATCTTCAATGAAGAGGGAGTTACAATAATACTACATTTAGAACTATATTTTTGTAAAACATTGTTCTTTATATGAGCAGTTTTCACTTACAGATTTGTTTTGAGTGAAATGACGGTATAATTGTGCATGCCTCTACTTATTTCTAGTTACAATTAGCATAATTTACATCCATAATCCAATAAAATACCCTCCCCCTTTGTGGTACTGGGGTCTAAACTCAGGGCCTTAGCATTGCTGGGCAGGTGCTCTTACTGATAAGTCAAACCTCCAGCCTTTTCTTGCACTATTTTTGAGCTAGTACCTGGGTGTACATCTGCACTGTAATGAGCCTATTGTAGGCTTCACGGGGTAGCATGAGTCTCTAGCACCCAGCAACATTTCCATTTAGGGAATACACAAGGCATTACTTTTAATGTGGAAGGAAGAGCTATAATGCCAAACCCTACACAACTATTTTGCTGTTCTCACAACAAAATAGTAGCTCACACCTGTAATCCTAGCTACTCAGGAAGCTGAGATCTAAGGATCTTGATTCCAAGACAGCAGGAGAAAGAAAATCCAGAGACTTTTATCTCCAATTAATCATCAAAGAGCTGGCAGTGGTTGAAGTGGTAAAGCACCAGCCTTGAGGGGAAAAAAAAAGCTAAGGGACAAACCCAGGCCTCAGGTTCAAACCCCAGTACCAGTAACACCCACACACTTAAAGTTATATTTTTACACATAAACAATGGCCATTACCCATTACATCACGAACAAATTCTGGGGGAGGTCTTGGTGCCCATTCACTCATTTTTTCTGGAATTGGAACAGCTTTGTCCTACAACAATCCAAACAGGAAAGCACTTGTAAGGATAAACCTGCTAACCAAAGACTATGGAGGGCTGCTTTGCTTCTCAAAGCTGGAACTGATCCCAACACCCTCTGTGTTGGCTTTGCTTCATCCTGAACACTCTACACTTTCCAAATGTACGTTATTTTTTAGGTTAGAAATTTCCAAATCTTTAACACCTCTAAAGCCAACCTTTTCCAGTCAAAGGTGTAAGATCTTTTCTCAGCTGTTTTTACGATCTACATAATTCAGGCTCGGTCGGGAGTCGCTGGGCAGAGAAGGATTTGCACTAAGTGTCTACTCAGAGTAGAGAATACTTTTTGCTAACCCAAAGGTTCTATCTTCAGTCAAATGCTTTTGTTCAAAGAAAGCTAAACTAGGAACGGGCCGTGGAGCCCGGCGTGGTGGTGCACACCTGTAATCCCAGCTCCAAGAGTCAGGAGCATCCACTTTAACCACCCCATCTCAGAAAACAACAGAATCGACAGGTTCTAGCGGCTCTAAAGCACCAATAGGCAGCTTGCCTGGGCTCTGCAACAAGGGGAGACGTGGAGCTCACAAGCTCTGGGGAGAAAGTTAGGGTACTGGTCCTGAGTTCCTAAATGTGGTGGCGGGAAAGCGGGGCCCTGAGCACTCGAGAAACGCAGGAGCCCAGCGGCAGGCCTCGGACGGGCCGTAAGGCCCCGGCTTCTTCTCACCGGGTTTTTCATGAGCCGCTCCAGCTTGAGCTTCTGCTCTTCCGCCGCACTCTTGGGGATGACGAGCGCCTGCGGCTCCTTCTTGGGTCTTGGTGGTCGCACGGAAGCGGCTGCGGAGCTCGCCATGACAGCGGCCCGCCGGCTCCACCGGAGGAGCGCGACTGCAAAAGCGGCGCGCGCTTCTGACGTCAGACCGGCGCGAGCTCCGGGAACGCACGCGCACTCCGGGCACGCGGAGGGGGCTGGGCCGAAGCCGCACGCCGGAAGCCGGGTGCTGAATATTCATGAGCCTGAGGCCCGAGCAGTTTGTTTTGATCCGAACTGCTGGGTTCTATTTCCTGCTTCTCAGCCAATCAGAGCGGGCCTAGCGCTCGCGTCACCAGCGGCTTTTCCCGCCGCAGCGGCCGGCTTCGTGGCCGGCGGATCTCCCTCTTCCCGCTTGCATTTCTGACAGTCTCGCGTGTGTGTGTGTGTGTGTCCGCGTGCCTCGGTCTTATAGCTTATTTTTTGTCCAAGGCTGGTGCTCTACTACTTGACCCATTTCTACTTTTGGCTTTTTGATGAATAGTTGGAGATAAAGAGCCTCGTGGGCTTTTCGGGCTTGCTTCAGACCTGTCTTCAGATCTCAGCTTCCTGAGCAGCTAGGATTACAGGTGTGAGCCTCCAGCGCCCACATCTCTCTCCACCCCCTCCCGCCTTTCCTGGGGCTTAAATAGCCTGGGCGCTGTCCTTGAGCTCTTTTACCCTAGGCTAGCGCTCTACCATTTGAGCCACAGCGCCATTTCTGGCTTTTTTGGTGTGTGATTAATTGGAGATAAGGCTCCGGGACATTCCTGCCCGGGCTTCGTTCAAATCTCCATCCTCAGATCTGTCTCTTGAGAAGCTAGGCACCAGGTACCCAGCATTGCTTTGACATTTTTTGGGGGTCCGGTCATGAACTCTGGGCCTGGGTGCTGTCCCTCAGCTCTTCAGCTCAAGACTAGCGCTCTACCACTTGAGCCACAGTGCCACTTCCGGCTTTATTCTTTTTGCTTATGTGGTGCTGAGGAATCGAACCCAGGGCCTCTGGCATGCAAGGCAAGCACTCTACCATTGAACCACCTTCCCAGCCCCTGCTTTGACATTTTTATCATCCCAAAATATGCAGAAAATGAACTGAGGCCCAGTGTGGAATGTCATTAGCTCAAGTTTACCGTGACTCAAGTCTAGTGGTCTGCTCCCAGGTCTCTGAGGGCCTGAGCAACTGAATGGCTGATGGGTGGGTGGGACAAGACATTGGAGCTGTTCACATGGTGCCTTCCCAGGCCTGAGAGCACCAGAGATAAAAGGTTTTACCTACCCTGATCCCGAGAGTCATTTCCCGGCCCGCAGAGGGCAGTAAAGTCCCACCCTGAGGTCCAGTCCTTTAAGACTGGGCATTTCACTCCACCTACCTGGAGATCTGAGCTGGGCCCCTAAGGAGTAAGGTCTGTGCAAGACACCAGTGTGTTGGGGTCTGGCAGACCTAGTACTGAAACCTGGTGCCACCTATGGTGGTATTGGGGAGCAGCTTATTATGGTGGTTTCCTTACACCCAGGGTGGGCAAAGTTGCCCTTAATAATGCCAGTGTTGAAGTGATGTCTGGATGTATAGCACCCAGCATAGCACAAACATACTAGGTGTTTCCCAGGATGTGGGACTTTTTTTTCTTTTTTTTTTTTAGCCTGGAGTTTGCTCAGCTTGCTTGCTCAGCTGGCATTCTATGCCTTCACCCCACTCCCCTTTGTTTTCTTGCTGATTATTTTGGAGATGGAGTCCCTCAGATTTTTCTTACTGGATTGATCTTGAACTTCAATCTTCTAGACTTCAGTCACCTATGAGAGCCATCCAAACCCAACAATATCCCTAACCTTTTTGTTTTTTTTGACTAGTACTGGGGCTCGAATTCAGGGCCTTGAGCTCTCACTTGGCTTTTTTATTCTACCACCTGAGCCACACCTCCACTTCTGGCTTTTTGTTGGTTAAAGGGAGCTAAGGAACTCATGGACTTTTCCAGCCTGGGATGGCTTCAAACCATGATCCTCTGCTCTCAGATTCCAGAGTAGGTAGGCTGACAGGTGTGAGCTTCCGTCACCTGGAAATGTTATTAGCTTATTGTTGTGGGGGTCAAACTTGGGGCGCACTGTCCCTGAGCTCTTCAGCACTCTACCACTTTGAGCCAAGCTCCACTAGCCATTTTCTTGTGATTAATTGGAGATAAAGAGTCTCACAGCCGGGCGCTGGTGGCTCACGCCTGTAATCCTAGCTACTCAGGAGGCTGAGATCTGAGGATCGCGGTTCAAAGCCAGCCCAGGCAGGAAAGACCGTGAGACTCCTATCTCCAATAAACCACCAGAAAACCGGAAGTGGCGCTGTAGCTCAAGTGGTAGAGCGCTCGCCTTAAGCTGAAGAGCTGAAGGACAGCGCCCAGGCCCAGAGTTCAAGTCCCATGACCGACAAAAAAAAAAAAAAAGAGTCTCACAGATTTTCCTGCTTGGGCTACCTTTTAACTACAATCTTCAGATCTCAGCCTCCTTAGGTAGCTACAACTACAGGCATGAACCACCAGTGCCTGGCTTTTGTTTTTCCTGCCATTCCTGGGGCTTGAACTCAGGACCAGGGCACTGTCCTTAAGTTGCACTCTACCATTTAAACCAATGTGCCCCTTCCGGCTTTTTTTATGTGATACTGAAGAATGGAACCCAGGGTTTCATGCATGCTAGGCAATACTCTGCCACTTAAGCCACATTCCCAGCTCTTATCTTGTTTTTTGTTTGTGTTGGTCGTGGGGCTTGAACTCTGGGCCTGGGCGCTGTCCCTCAGCTCTTCAGCTCAAGGTGAGCGCTCTACCATTTGAGCCACAGCTCCACTTCCGGTTTTCTGTGTGGTTTATTGAAGATAAGAATCTCACGTACTTTTCCTGCTTGGGCTTGCTTTGAGCCACAATCCTCAGATCTCTGCCTCCTGAGTAGCTAGGATTACAGGCGTGACCCACTGGCCCTTATCTTGTTTTTTGACAAAGGGTATCAGCTACCTTTCTTCTGGCTGACCTTAAACTTGAGATACTTGCCAGGTGCTGGTGGCTCACTCCTGTAATCCTAGCTACTCAGGAGGCTGAGATTTCTGAGGATCACAGAAAACAGCCTGAGCAGGAAAGCATGAGAATCGGCTCCAATTAACCACCGAATAGTTGGACTGGCAGACACACGAAAGACCTGTATTTCTCATCTCAGCTCTGATTTTTGTTGAATTTAAGCTTCAACACCTGCATAATTTGGAGGCATATTATTTATTTATTTGCCAGTTGTGAGGCCTGAACTCTGGGCCTAGGTGCTGCCCTCAGCTCTTCAGCTCAAGGCTAGCACTCTACCAGTTGAGCCACAGCGCCACTTCCGGCTTTTTTGCTTATGTGGTGCTGAGGAATCAAATCCAGGGCCTCACGCATGCAAGGCAAGCACTCTACCACTAAGCCACCTTCCCAGCCCTGGAGGTGTATTTTTAAATGTGCAAGTATATGAGGATTTTCTAGCTATTTCCTCTTGTTAATTTCATTGCTCTTGATTTCTAGCTTATTTGAATTGTGGTAAAAGATGATCTGATTATTTCAATCCTTTGAAATGTGTTAAGTTTAGAGACCAGTATATAACTTCTGTGAATGTTTCATGTCTACCGTGGATAAACATAATGAGTTTGAACTCAGGGCCTCGTTCTTGGCTAGCCAGCACTCTACTGCTTAAGTCTTACCCCAGCCTTTTTTCACTTGCCTTTAATTTTTCAGATAGAGTCTGAAGCTTTTGTTTGGGCTCGTCTCAAGCTGCAATCCTCCTATATCTACCTCCCAAGTAGCTGGGATTACAGGTGCATGTACCATACCCCATGTCAGTTCCTAATGCCAAATTCCCTGGCTGGGCACTCAGGACCCTCTCCACCTGCTGCACCTTACACCTGCTTCCTCTCACCCCACATCCATAGTGCCAGCATCATCATGCAGGGTGTGCCTGGTCCCAGGGCTTGGCCCAGCCCTCTGTCAACACCCATCACACTGCAATGGGCCTGCCTGGCTGCCCGCCTGGCTATCCCACAAACAGTCTGGCCTAGAGCCAGACATCGGAAACACTCATTGAGAAGCAACTGAGTCCACTTTGAAGATGCTGTTGCCATCTGCCTGGCTGCTGTGATTTCCCCAGAGTCCGGAATCGGGCTTTGTGGAAGCACCAGAAGGAGTGACAGGCCTGAAGGTCTTCCTTCCTTTCCACATACATTTCTTGCATGTCCCCTGAATTCAGATTCACTTAGGAACACTGATGGAACCATGCCTGACTGCTGATCTTTTTTTTTTCAGTCACTGGGGCTTGAACTCTGGGCCTGGGCGCTGTCCCTGAGTTGTTCAACTCAAGGCAAGTGCTCTACCACTTGAACCACAGGACTACTTCCCCGTTTTCTGGTGGTTTATTGGAGATGAGTCTCATGGACTTTCCAGCCCAGGCTGGCTTTGAACCGAGATCCTCAGATCTCAGCCTCCAGAGTAGTTAGGATTACAGGCGTGAGCCACTGGTGCCCAGCCCTATCTCACTTTCTCATGTTCTGTGCCCCAAGGTCAGTACCCTGGCCTGCCTCCTTCCCATTCTGTTCTGAGGGAGTGAGCCCTCCAAGGGAGCCAGGGGGGTGGCCTCAGTCTTGGGGCTCCTGCTCAGCTAACTGGCTAGAGAGGACAAATCCTGGTGATCAGGACAGAAGGCATCACACAGGGCCCTGGCCAGCCTGTTTCTCTCCCCAGGTGCAGATGAGTAGGGGCTGGCACCAGGCCTGGCAAAGGCCAGCGTGGGTCAGAAGAGCTGCAGCCATAGTGGAAGGAGAAATCCCAAGGGGGACTGGTGTCATAGCTCTACTAAAGCCCCCTCTCGAACCCTTATCTTCTATTCGTCATATCATTGTCTCTGTTGAGACAGAGCTGGGCAGGCACCAGGCACAGTGGGCTTGGATGGCGTTGTGAAATGGCTCTGTGACAATAATCCGTGATACAAAGAGCCACTTTCCTTCCTGTGGTGCTGAGGCTCACACTTAAGAAAGGACAGCAGAGCCCAGATGTAGTCCCTAAAACAGGCTCTTTAATAAACATTTGTCTTCACTGAAGAGCTTCCTTTTACCACAGCCTGAGGCTGGGGCCTGTGGGCGCGGCCCGCCACGGGTGGGCGGTCCTACATGCCGATCGGACACAGCCTACCGCAGACAAGCAGGTCTTGCGGCCAATGGGCGGCCTGCCCCGGGTAGGCGGGCCGTTCCGCCGATAGGGCGTGGCCTACCGCAGACAGGCGGCAGTGCCGCGAATGAGCCCGGCTTGTCCCGGGCAGGCGGGCCGAGCCGCCTTGGGCCCTAGTAGAAGGAGTACTGATTCTCCACGGCGCGCGCACGGCCGGGCGCTCCCTCCGCGGGCTCATCGCTGGCCCCGGCCGCGGCCTCCAGCAGGCGCTCGGCGCTGTTGCTGCGACTGCGCGCGCTGAGCGGACCCTCGGCGGCGCGCGGAGGCGCAGGCACGGAGGCGGTGGAGGCCGACGAGGTGGACGAAGAGGAGGCTCCGGGGGCCTCCGAGGGCGAGGCGGGCGGGCAGGCGGCCGCGGCCAGGCTGGAGAAGTAGTGCTGGCCGGCGGGCTCGGCCCAGCAGCCAGGGGCCGCGGGCGCGACGCCACTGGGCGATGGCCCCGGGTCTGCAACGGAGGCGAGCTGTCAGCGGGAGCCCCGCGCCCCATGGCACCGCGCCCGGCCCGGTGTGCAGGGATCGACCTCGCTCACCCCGAGGCCGCGACTCCCTCCAGTCCCAGTACCTATTCTTGATTCGTCCCGATTCTGGGGCTTGAACTCAGGGAGGGTCTGGGGGCTGTCCCTGAATTTTGGTGCTCAAGGCTGGCGTTCTACCACTTAAGCCACAGCTCCACTTCCACGCCTTTTGGTGGTTCATTGGAGATAAGAATCTTACTGACTCGGGCTGGGAAGGTGGCTCAGTGGTAGAGCGCTTGCCTTGCATGCATGAGGCCCTGGGTTCGATTCCCCAGCACCACATAAGCAAAAAAAAAGCCGGAAGTGGTGCTGGGCTCAAGTGGTAGAGCGCTAGCCTTGAGCTGAAGAGTTGAGGGACAGCGCCCAGGCCCAGAGTTCAGGCCCCACAACCAGACCTCCCCCAAAAAAGAATCTTACTCTCCTGCCTAGGCTGGCTCTGAATCCTCTCAGCCTCTTGAGTAGCTAGGATTACAGGCATGGGCCACACACAGGGCTCACATCTGTATCCACTGATGGTCCCCCATAGCTCACACTTGCTGTGACTGATGTGACTGATGTGACTGATGTGATTGATGTGACTGAGACTGGACGTGACCCGGTGTCATCTGCCCTCAGTAGTCATGCTGGCCACCTGCGAAGTGAGTTAATCCCCTAGGCCAGGTATAGGGGCATCTTACCAGGTAGTGGGCCCTGGGCCCGGACATAGCTGCGCAGGGTGATATCAGCAGAGCCCCCAGACTCCAGTGGGATGGGGTGGGTGTGGAAGTGGCGGAGCATGTCAAGCACAGACTGGAACCACAGGTGTTGCACATGGCACTGGCCGTGGCCGTTCAGGGACAGACGAAGGTGCTGTGGACATAAGGTGGGAATGGTCAGTGAGGCAAACTCTGGCTGGCTGCCTGCCTGGGCAGTGCCGTTGGAAGCCTAGGCCTTCATGATTCCTGAGGCCAGAGGGGCTGGGTGGGGAGCTGGGGCTTTCACATGTGCCCTACTTCTGGGGGTGGGGCCACTCCTGGGTATGGGAGGAAATGGGGGGGTGACAGCTCGGCTAAAATGGAGGGCACAGATATTTGCCCCAAGTTGTGCCCAGGCTCCTGCTGTTCACCCCATCAACTGTGTCCCCCTCTAAAGACTTCAAGAGGAGCTGGGCCCTGGTGACTCAAGCCTGTAAACTAGCTACTCAGGAGGCTGAGATCTGAGAATTGTGGTTCAAAAGCCAGCCGGGAAGGAAAGTCTGGTAGACCCTTATCGCCAGGAAACCAGAAGTGGCGCTGTATCTCAAGTGGTAGAGCACTAGCTAGCTTGAACTGAAGAAATGAAGGACAGGGCCCAGGCCCAGAGTTCAAGCCCCACGACTGACCAAAAACAAAAAAAGACTTCAGGAGTAGGAACTCCCTATATGGGAGATGGGAAACTAATGCCCAGGGAGCACTTGTGTGACTGCCCCTGCTCTTCAGGAAGCTAGGGGCTGGAAGGGGGGGTGGGCAGGAAGGAGAGCCTGCCTTGCCACCTATACAGGGTGGGTTGTGAGTTCTGCCATTGGCAGGACAGAAAGTTGCCAGGAACAGTGTGCAGAACCTTGGGAACATGAATGGCAGCTAGAGCCAGGACACAGGCTGAGGAAAACTGCAGTGTGCTCAGATCTATATAGAGACAGGCCTCCTAACTGGGCAGGGTCTCTGGGGGCAGCTGGACCCCAGGGGCAGGTGTAGACAAGGCAGGTGCACCTCCACATTCTGGAAAACCTTCCAGACATATCAATTATTTGAGGGCAGAAAGAGGGAGATTGAAAAATCTCCCTTCCTTCCCTGCCAGGGCTGGGGGGGGGGGTCCATGCCGTTCCTACCCCTAACTTATCAGATAGGACAATCCCCATCATTCCGGGAGAACGGAAGCCAGGCAAGGGGAGCACAAGTTCAATGATATCTCTTGCCCATCCTGCTTTCCCTTCTTTCCAACCCTTGGCAGCCCCGGCACTGTGTGAGCCCCTGGCCTAGGCATGCATTAGACACTCCTCAGCTCCCTGGAGAGGTTGTGCTGGCCAAAAAGGAAACCACCAGCTGCCAGGGATGGCGTTGATGCTTATCACAGAACTGCTAAGGGCGGCTGCCTTCCAAGGAGGTGAGCCTAGGGCAGTGCCAGCCAGTGCTACCCGGAGAGCCCAGGGGTCATGGGGTGGTGGAGGGAGGGGGGAGTGAGGCCGCCAGGCTGGTGGATGCATACTGACCACCAGCTGCCAGCTGTGGCAGGAGACCTGGGGTGCTCCTCCCTCCAGCGGGGGCTGCCAGGAAACAGAGTTCTGGAAGGTGCCAAGGCTGGGTCTGTTTCCTTATCGGAAAAGTGGGCGGTATGGGGAGGATTCAGGGATTCGGGCGTACTGCACCATAAAACCTGGCTTTCCTGTCCTGTTAGCAGCCCTGCCTGTGAGTGATCATGGCGCACCGGGGCCATGGCTCCTTGGAGCACACCTCTGCTCATGCCCCCGTCTCAGGGCTCCGCTGCCCCCACCAGACCCCAAGCAGCCCATGTGGCACAATCCTCCAGCCCACCGGTGTCTCCTTTACATCTCTGGTCTGAGCACAGGCCTGGCCCAGAGCTGGAGCCCTGGCAGGGTTGAGGGTGAGCAGAGAAGGGGATAGGGTATTTAGAGGTGGGAGAAGAGGCAGATGGACCCTGGGGACAATGTCTCCCTGAGACATGCCAGCGACCGAAGGCCTTGCCAGCTTAGGTTCTCACACTGGCCTGGCCACCAGCTCCCCATGGCCAGTGTGGGCTGGTTCGTGGGAAGACATGCCACACCTGTGCACCTGAGCCTTGCCCAGAATCAGGGAGCCCTTGCCCGCCTCGGCTGCGCGCCCACCCTGCAGCCTGCATGCAAGCTTGCCTTGGCCTTGCCCTGGAAGTTGAAGGTCAGCACGTACTCCCCAGGCCTCGTTTCGCTTTGGCGGATCACGAAGAGGCCGTGGCTCCGGGGCCCTCCTGCCAGCACCAGCTGAGCGGCCTTGACCCGAGACAGGGTCCCGTGGAACCAGGGGTAGTTGGAGAGCTCCAGGCCCGGCTCAGCCTCGGGGTCTGGCTCCACGCCTTCCTCCCCTGGGGTGCAGGGTGACAGCATGAGGGGGTGAAGGGACAGAGAGGGCAAATAAATACATGAGCTTTTAGAACTAGGCAGAGCCAGTCCCTCACTAGTTAACCATATGAGGTAAACTGAGGCATGGAGAGGGGAAAGTCAGTTTATGAGTCAATCTGCCAGTCAGAAACACGAATCAGCAAGTCAAGCCTCAGTTTCTCCAACCTGGTTCCAATCCTCTGTATGACTTTGTATGAGCATTTTCTTTTCCTTTCCTTGTTTTCCCGAAACACAGACTCCCTATATAGCTATCCTCCTGCCTCAGCCTCCCAGGTGCTGGGATTACAGGCGTGAGCCACTCTGCCTGGCTCTACAAGCATTTTCTTTTTACTTTTTTTTTTTTCTTTGATAGTCCTGGGGCTTGAACTCAGGGCCCGGGCACTGTCCCTAAGCTTCTTTTTGTTCAAGGCTAGCACTCTAGCCACAGCACCACTTCTGGCTTTTTCTGTTGATGTGATACTGAGGAATGGAACCTAGGGCTTCATGCATGCCAGGCAAACACTCTACCACTAAACCACATTCCCAACCTCTACAAGCATTTTCTATGGCACCCAGGAGCCTGGTGCCCAGATGTAGGATGAAGGGAGTGTTCCAGGCTCCGCAAGGGTTCTAGGGGGTGCCATGCTCCCTGTGCCAGCACAGGGCCTGGAGGGGAGGCAGGGGGGCCCCTGGGCACCTGCACTGCTGTCATTGCCTCCGCTGCCGCCTGGGGACTGCAGGGTCTGCAGGAAGGTCTGTAGTGGGACGTGGAGCAGGGACTCTCCAACAGTGTCTCGGACCCGGCCATGTGGGGCAGTCACCACGGCTGCCGCTGTCTCTGGGGGCCGCGGCGGGTCTGCGGGTGAAAAGCATGTCCCTTGATCTGTTCACCTGCATGTCCACCCCTCCATCTCTGGCCCCAACTCTTCTGGCCAGCTCTGCTCCCACCTACCTTCCGTCAGGAGCTCACAGCTGCAGGAGGCCACACGGCTGGCCAAGCAGCCTCCCTGGGAGCAGGCCACCTCGAGGTCTTCCTCACAGTCACTGTGCGGGTGACAGGGTACAACACATCGGGTCATGGGGCCTGCGCTGCTCGGAGTGCCAGGCCCCACCCTGGGGTCACGGTCATTCTGTCTCTCTCTCAACAGCCTCTGTGACCACCGTGTGACCAGAGACCACCAAGTGCCATAGGTGCCCCAAGGCTGCAAGATCTGAAGCCAGGTGTGGTGACTCATGCCTACAATCCCAGCTACTTGGAGGCTGAGATCTGAGGATCAAGGTTGAAGCCAGCTGGGCAGGAAAGTCTGTGACTCTGATCTCCAAGATGCCAGAAGTCGAGCTGTGGCTCAAGTGGGAGAGCACCAGCCTTGAGGGGAAAAGCTAAGAGACAGTGCCCAAGCCTTGAGTTCAAGCCCTAGTACTACCACACAAATAAAATCTCTATCCACTAACTCTGATTGCCCAGCACGCCCCTGCCCACCTGGGGCCCTGGTATCCATCGGTCCTGCTGGCTCTGGAAGTCTGCAAAGCGAGGTGCAAGGTTCAGGCTCACAAGGGGCTGGAAATGGTTTATAGCGTGGATGGTCAGCAGGCTAGCTGTGGAAGTTTCCACGGTGGGTGGGCAGGGCCAAGCTCACTGGCTTGGAACTTTAACTGTGCTTCTTAAACGGACTTGTTCATTAGAAAGCATGACCCCCCACCCCCAACCCCCGGGCAGGTTCACACTGAGAACCCAGGTCTCCCCAGGCCCTCAAACGTCTGGCCCGGGGATCTCTGACTGCACACAGCTGCCCCAGGCACTAATGTCCCCACCAAGTCCATCTGTTCGACCCTCTTTTTCTTGTGTGTACAGCAGTAGTAGGGTTTGAACTCAAGGCCTCACACTTGTTCAGCTGGCATTTTACCACTTGCACTATACCTCTAGCCTCACTTTTGGCTAGTTAATCTAGAGATAGGGTCTGGGACTGAACTCCTATCTCAGCCTCCTAAGTAAGCTAGTGCTATAGGTGTGCCCAGTTCTGCTTTTTTGGGGGGTGGTATTGGGGACTGAACTCAGGGCCTTATGCTGGATAGACAACTGCTCCACTTGGCCATGCCCATGGTCCCTTGGCTTTTAGTTTGTTTTTAGTGAGGGTCTTACAGTCTTGCTGGGAGCTGTGATTTATCTAGCTCTACCTCTGGGTAGCTGGGATTACAGTGGTGCTCCCCTGCACCTGGCTTTGCTTGGTTTTGTGTGTGTGTGTGTGTGTGTGTGTGTGTGTGTACATATGTACCAATATCAGAGCATGAACTCAGGACCTCATAGTCTTGCTCATAGTTTCTTGCTCATAGCTGGTGCTCTATTCCTTGAGCCATACTTCCAGTCTAGCATTTTGCTGGTTGGAAATGGAATCTCACTAGCTTTTCTTCCCCAGGCTGATTTTGAACCCTGCTCTTCCAGGTCTCAGCTTTTTGAGTAGCTAGGATTACAGATGTGAGACACTGGCACCTGACCATCAGCTTTGGTACCTGGTGGGAGGCTCGTACTTAGGCTTTGGGTCAGGTGTGCTCCTTACCTGTGGCCTTCTCTGGGCTGAGCTGGGGGCCGCTAAGTAGCCTCTTGTCACCCGTTGGGCTCCCCCATCAGAGCCCATCTGCCAGAAGTTCGAGACTCCCATAGTGAGGACAAACATGCCCACCTTTCCTGATTCCCAAGTTCTCTGGGGTTAGCAGAGTGGGGCTGAGGCCCAGAGAGGACCTGATGAGAATGGCGCCTGCCATGTCCGGGAAAAGGAGCAGCACCCCCTCCATCCCCATCCGGGAGCTATGCGGTACTCACCCAGGATCCACACAGCCCTGGATGTCAGCCACCCACGAGTGCTTCTGCAGGGAGTCAATGGTCTCCAGGATGTACTCGGCTCCATTCTCCACCTGTGGAGGGGGCAGTGCTCCAACCTCCACCCCCTGGGGGGGCCTCCCACCATCACCCCATCTTCCCTGTCATCCACCCCATCATCAGAGATGACAGCCCACCTGAAGATGAGGTCCAGCCCCACTCCACCCCCATATCCTCAGGGCCCCTTCTGCTGGCTGGGGAGGGTGGCCAAAAGTCCCTGGGTCCTTCACAGATTGGGTTTAAGTCAAGAGGGGGACAGGTGGCTCTACACACTGGGTCAGGGGGTTCAAACCTTGGGGACTAGAATTTCACCCCAGAGAAGCCAGGACAACTGCCCCACTGTATGGGGCACTCTGGAGGGAGGGAGGTCCCATACCGTCCTTATTCAGAGGCCCAGGAAGGCCCGGAGCCATACAGCAGCTACCTGGCTGCATTAGGATCTGACCCTATCTTTTTTTTTTTTTTGTTGTCGTCGTTGTGGGGCCTGAACTCTGGGCCTGAGCGCTGTCCCTCAGCTCTTCAGCTCAAGGCTAACACTCTACCACTTGAGCCATAGCACCACTTCCGGCTTTTTTCTGCTTATGTGGTGCTGAGGAATCGAACCCAGGGCCTCATGCATGCAAGGCAAGCACTCTACCACTAAGCCACCCTCCCAGCCCTCTAACCCTATCTTTGAGGTATGATGTCCCTGTTCTCAGCTTCCTGTCCTGTGCCTCTGTCAAAATGCACTGTCACACTGGGAGGGTCCTCGGAGACCCCCTTCCATGCCTGTCCAGACAGATGGGGAAACTTAGGCCCACAATGGGATTGGCAGGCGCATCCCTCTGCCTTGGGGCTTTTGCCTATCAGCTGCCCAGGGTCCACCCAGCAAGTGGGCAAGGCCATGTCCTCAGCCCCAGCCTGGTATAACTTGGGGCACAGGGCTGGCAAGGTTGCCCAATGAATAAGGGAGTTTATGATTAAGTAGAGCTGGGTGGGAACATAAGGCTGGGCAGGGCCTGGGAAGAGGGCTGGGTCCCCCCCCCCGCCCCCGCCCCCCACACACATCCCAGGGGACTCAGCCTGGCAAACCCTGCTGCAAGCAGGTGTACCCAGCAGGGCCTAGCTAGTCGCACTCCAGTGCCCTGAGATGGGGCATCTGTATTTGCTACAAGCTGGCCACCAGCTTTTGCCACGGGGTGGGTGTGCCTGACTGTGGTGGGAAACAGGAGGGGAGGAAGTGAAACTTTGATGAGTCCCTGGGAGGAAACAGGAAGGGGCCTGGGACCCACAGCTCCACTGCTCAGCTGGAGACGAAGGCCCTTGCTATGAGCTGGGTGCCTGTCATGGCATCCTAGGTCTCCTCCCCGCTCCTGGCTGCTGTGGGGTCCACTCCCTCCCAACATGGCTGCTGCCACCCAGAAAGTCATGGCCTGGAATAGCCAGGCTGTCGTTAGGGTTTAGGGGAGCTCACCTTGAGCACGAACGTGTTGTCCTTCTCAGGCATCTCCAGGGGCATGGTGGTCCGCACCTCCATGATGGCCGAAAGGGGGATGCTCACCTTTGGCCTGGAGGCCTGCAAGGCCAGAGGGGGATGGTGAGCGGCTCACAACACTCATCTGCCCTTCCCAGCTCCCAAGGTCAGAACGGCCTTCTGCTTAGACCCCAGAGGCCAACCTGGCATGGAGGTACACCCTTAGTTCCTGGTTGGGCAAGTTGAAGGAGTGTCTCCACCGTCTCATGACAAGCATGAGTCCCAACCTGTGAACCCCACTTGGGCTGCCCACTGACCAGTTTTTTCCCCTCTTTTAGGTTTTTTTTTTTTTTTGTGCTGGTATGGGGGATTTGAACTCAGGGCCTGTGTGCTCTCCTTACATTTTTCACTCAAGGCCAGCAACTCTACCACTCAAGTTACAGCTCCACTTGAAGCTTTTTGATGGTTAAATGGATTTAAGAGTCTCACAGACTTTCCTGCCTGGACTGGCTTGGAACCTTGATTCTCAGGTCTCAGCAGGTGTGAGCCAACAGGGCTCCACTTGGCCTTGGCTCCTATTCTTGACCTTGACCCACAGTAAGACATGCATTTAACTGTGTCCCAAGGCACAGCTGGGCAGGTAAAAACATCTGCAATAAACATTTCACTGGACAGCATTTACCCTTGGTATGCATCCTATTTCTTAGTCTATTCTAGTACACTAAAAACATGGGAAACCAGAGCCAGTGGCTCACAACTGTAATTCTAGCTACTTAGGAGGGAGAGACCTGAGGATATACTTTGAAGCTAGTCTGGGCAGAAAAGTCCATGAGACGCTTATCTCTAACTACCCAAAAAACTGGGAGTGGAGCTATTGTATAAGGGTAAAGTGCTAGCCTTGAGAAAAAAAAGCTCAAGGAGAATGCCCCGGCCCTGAGTTCAAGCCCCAGGACTGGCACAAAAAAAAAAAAAAGCTGGGCTCCAGGCTGGTGCACAGGTGCAATCCCAGTACTCTGGAGGCTGAGGCAGGAAGGACTGAGTGCCAGGATAACCTGAGCTACACAGCAAAACCCCAAGGGGTAGGAGATGTGGTTCTCTCAGTGGAGAGAACTAGCATGTGCAGGCCCTGGATTCACAGCATCAGCACTACGAGGAGAAAAAAAAAAAAAAGCCAAGGGCTGGGAGGGTTGCTCAGTGGTAGAGCGCTTGCCTTGCATGCATGAGGCCCTGGGTTCCATTCCTCAGCACCACATAAGCAGAAAAGGCTGGAAGTGGTGCTGTGTCTCAAGTTGGTAGACTGCTAGTCTTGAGCTGAAGAGCTGAGGGACAGCACCTAGGCCCAGAGTTCAAACACCACAACCACCACAACCACCACCACCACCACCAACAACAACAACAATAAAAAGCTGAGCCAGGCGCTGGTGGCTCATGCTTGTAATCCTAGCTACTCAGGAGGCTGAGATCTGAGGATCGAGGTTCAAAGCCAGCCCGGGCAAGAAAGACTGTGAGACTCCCACCTCCAATAAACCACCAGAAAACCAGAAGTGGCGCTGTAGCTCAAGTGGCAGAGTGCTCACCTTGAGCTGAAGAGCTGAGGGACAGCGCCCAAGCCCAGAGTTCAAGCACCATGACCGACCCAAAAAAAAAAAAGTTTGAGAGACTCTGTCTCCAAAATAATCAACAAAAAGCAGGGCTAGAGATATTGTTCAAGTGGTAGAGTACCTGCCTACAAAGCGTGAGATGCTGGGTTTAAACTTCAATACAGAAAAAGAAAAGAGCTGAGAATGTGACAGTGCTAGAGTGCTTGCCTAGCATGCATGAAACCTTGGTTTGATTCCTCAGTACCATTTACACAGAAAAAGCCAGAAGTGGTGCTGTGACTAAAGTGGTAGAGTGTTTGCCTTGAGCTAAAGAGGGACAGTGCCTAGGGCCAGAGTTCAAGCCCCACAACCAACAAAACAACACATGGTCTCCCTGATATGCAGATGCTAAAGCCAAAATGCAAGGAGATATGACAAAGTAAACAGGGCTCAAGAAGCAAAGGACTTCTACTCATTTTGTCATTGCTAAATGACTCCATGTTTTGACCACATATATGGTATATATATGCGTGCAACTGAGGGAAGCTAGGAGGACACAGAATCAGAGGGAAACGGGAAAACATACAAAAGAAGAGCCCATCAGCTGCATATAGATGAAAATGAACTAAGCAACTCAAAGGCAGCAATGGGAGGGAGGGAATGAGAGGGAAAGAGGGAACAGCTTACACTAAGCAAAAAGAAAGGAATGTAAATATCACCTGATGTGGGAGAAATAGTTGTATTGTCAAAGCTCATAGAATTCACAAACGTTATAGACCATGATAATGACAATGTGCCTTGTGAAGGTTAAAATGTGTTTTGTGGCTTTAAGTATCAATATTCCACAACACTGTGAAATACGTGAAGTTTATATACTCATCTAGGTAATCTCAATAAAAAATTTTTAAAAAAGAAAAAGAAAAGGAAAGACAGCCTCCTGGCTCGCATTCATTCTCTGAAGTGAGGCCTGGCGCTCATGTCCCAATATCACCGCACAGTTCACCCAAGGTGGGCTGGCAGTGTGCCATGGGAAGCATGCTCAGGGCCTTGTTCTGGGCTCGTGTCCTGGTCCAGAGACCCCTAGAGAGGCCCAAGATGGGGCTTCCTGGCAGGGCTTGGACTCTAGCACAGGGACTTTCTCAGAAGGAAAAGGGCGGGCGCACGGTGTACAGGCAGTAGGAATTCCTGGCAGGCCTGAAAACTTTTTTTTTTTTTTTTTTTTTTTTTTCATGGGGCTTGAACTCTGGGCCTGGGCGGCTGCCCCTCAGCTCTTCAGCTCAAGGCGAGTGCTCTACCACTTGAGCCACAGCACCACTTCCAGCTTTTTCTGCTTATGTGGTGCTGAGGAATGGAACCCAGGGCCTCATGCATGCAAGGCAAGCGCTCTACCACTGAGCCACCTCCCCAGCCCCACCTGGCCACTCTTCAGCAGGCACAGGGCTGGGATTGGGGTAGTGATAGAAAGCCTTGACTGCAACTGGGGGGCCACCATATAGGCCTGGCCTGGGACCTTGGGCTCTGGTCCTTGGCCTGGTATCTGAAGCCCTCTGTCCTGGCCTCTAACTTGTCCTGCCCAGCTCCTTGCAGGGGCTCCTGAAGCTCAACCTGTTCAAATTTACATTCAGTCCTGCAAATATGGTTACAGGTTTCCTGGTGTGCCAGGAAATGCCTAAATTGGCAGGCGTTTGGACGATGGTATGGACAGTTCCACTGCTTTGACAGTCCTGGAGATTGAACTTAAGACTTCATGCTTGTTATGGAGGTGCTTTACCACTTGAGCCATACCTCCAGTCCTTTTTTGCTTTCAGATAGGATCTCTTGATTTCTGCCTGAGCCAGCCTCAGAATATCCTCCTCCTACATAGCTATGCCTTCCACGTACCTGGGATCAACGGGCATGTACCACTGTGCCAGGCTTGTTTGTTGAAGATGGGGTATCACTAACTTTTGGGGGGGGCTACACTGGCCTCAAATAGCAATCCTTCCATCTCTGCCTCTTCCTGAATATCTGAGATTACAGGCATGAGCCACTATGCCTGGTTTTCATTGCTTCCCAGACCCTAAAGGCTGGCCTGGCGTAGGGCCATGAGGGGACATGGAGTCTCTTCCTGCAGTGGTGAGAGGTCAGGAAGCCAGAGACTTGAGGGGGGACATCAAGGGCTGTAAGAGGAAGTCTAGGGATGTTGGGAAATGGTGCCTGAGCCCACACCCCCCCAGCTCCTGATTGCTCCCAGGTGCAGCTAGCTCCCCTGGGCCAGGGCAGATCTGCAAGGGAGTGTCAATAAGGGTGCTCTAGGGACTCCTTAAGTCAGGGGCCAGTCTCCTGGGACCAGGCACATTCGGAATCCCGAGCCAGGAGCCAGGGCTGGGACCTGTCCCCAGGGTGGTGGCATTGAGAGAGGGTGGGACTTTTAAGAGGTAATTGCTAGTAGACAGTGGTTGGATCCTTCAGGATACTAAGCTGGGAAGAGATTAATGTAGTTCTCAAGGGAACCTAGCTAGTTGTCTGGAGAGTGCGTTGTTGTCATGTGAGGTTACTACGTACTTACACAAGCCCATTTCCCTTCTTCCCCTCTGCCACGCTGAGGTCAGCCCTGACCTTCAGAGGCCAAGTGCATGGGGCTTCCCGACCCCAGACCTTAAGCTTCCAAAGCAGAGTGAAACAGACCTTGTTTCTTAATGCAATATCCACCTCAAGTATTTTATTATAGCAACAACAAGAAAGCCCCAATATAGCTGGGGGCAGATGGCTCACGCCTATAATCCTACTTACTCAGGAAGCTGAGACCTGAGGATCGCAGTTCAAAGCCATCCTGGACAGGAAAGGCCATGAGACTTATCTCCAACAAACTACTCAGAAAAAGTTGGAACTAGTGCTGTGGGTCAAGTGGTAGAGTGCTTGAGTTGAGCAAAAAGAAGATCGGGGACAGCATCCAGGCCCTGAGTTTAAGCCCCAGGACCAGCAAAAAAAGAAAGGAAAAATAAAAAGCCTAATACTCCAGGATGTAACATACTGCTCTTCTGTCACATCACTCACTCCTGAGTGCCAAAATATGCTCTAACCCTTGCCAGAAAATAAGGCCAGGTGGGAGCAAGCTAAGAAGCCTCTGCACTTCCTCAAAATTGGAAGGCCCACTGGCCCCTCAGAAATCTCTGGGTGGAGCTGGAAGGCTCTGCAGGGATCAATGGAGGGGACGCCAGAGCCCGGCTAGCCGCTCCCCACCCCCCACAGCATATATGGCTGTTGAGAGACTGCAGCTGTGACTGCCACTTACGGAGGGGCGGTCTTGCTGTCTGCTATGGGTCTGAGGAAGTTCAGCCTGGGATGTGTCTCAGGGATTTAAGGCGAGCAGCTTGGGCTGGCACAAAGCCCTGGGGTTGGGGGCACAGCTCTTCAAGAGGTGGAGAGCACCTCTTCAGGCTCTGTGGGCTGGGTACCTCCCCAGGCTTTGAGGATCTCACATCTGGAGGAGAGGCAGGGAGGAGCACGTGGAGATCCCAGAGGACGGAGGGAGCTGAAACGGGTGCCTAGAGAGACGGAGGGAGTGGACCCCAGGATAGGCAGGTGCTGGGGTGTCTCCCGCTGCAATGCCAGAATGAGCCTCCAGTGCACAGGGGCTCCACACCCTCACGCCTCTCATCTCCACCTCCCATTCTGATGTCAATATTAGGGCTTGCACTCAGACCCTGGGTGCTGTCTCCTAGCTTTTACACTCAAGGTTAGCACTCTACCACTTGAGGCCCAGCTCCAGTTTTGGCTTTTGGCTGGCTAACTGGAGATTAAGAGTCTCACTGAGTGATGATAGATAGCTCACACCTATAATCACAGCTATTTAGGCGGCTGAGCGCTGAGGATCGTAGTTCAAAGCCAGCCTCGGCAATATAGTCTGTGGGCCACTAGAAGTGGCGCTGTGGCTCAAAGCTCTAGAGCTCTTGCCTTGAACAAAAGAACTCAGGGACCGTGCCTGAGAGTTCAAGCCCCACCACCACAAATGATGACTGGATGAAGATTCTTACATCTCAGCCTCCTGAGTACTTGGTGGGAACACCAGCACCCGGATCCTCTCCTTTTTTGGGGGGTGGAGGTGGGCAATCCTAGGCCTTGAACTCAGGGCCTGGGCACTGTCCCTGAGCCTCTCTGTGCTCAAGGCTAGCACTCTACCACTTAAGTCACAGCACCAGTTCTGGCTTTTTGTTTCTTTGGGTCTGAGGAATCGAACCAGGGCTCCCTGCACGCTAGGCAAGCACTCTACCACTAAGCCACATTCCCAGCGCCCCGCCCCCCACCTCATTCTTGAGCGCCTCAGGGTGGCCACCGGTGACAGTGGGGGGCTGCGGCAGGCTCTCGGGAGGTCTGGGGACCAGCAGCCCCAGTCCGCAAAGCAGGCGGGTTTGCAGGAGACCCCGCGGTGCCCCTTGGGCTCAGATGGCACAGAGAGGCGGGAGCCGGGCACCCTAGAACCCCGCCCCGGGTCCCCCCAGCCCGTTGCTCACCTTGGGCGGCACGAAGAACTCCAGGCGGAAGCGCTCCCCGGCGGCGGCGCCCGCCCTGCGCAGCAGCAGAC
>NW_012267359.1:2232258-2241566 GCF_000151885.1 Dipodomys ordii
CAGGAAGCGGCAGAACTCGAGCGCGAAGTCCGCGGCGGCCGCCTGCGCCTGCAGCTCGCAGAACTGCCGCCAGTCGGGGATCCGGGCCGGGCTGCGGGCGCCGCCGGGGCTCGCACCATTCATGGCTCCGCTCCCATCGCAGCTCCCTGCAGCTGGGCACAAGAGAGGGTCACTGCGCCACCTCCCCACGCCTGTCCCGCCTCCCCAATCCCCTTTCCACCTCTGGGGTGGTGCTCAGGCCCGGCTTTCCCAAGCCTCCTTCGGATTTTGCCCAAAAGCTACTCTTGCCCCACAGCCCAGACCCACCACTGTATAGCCCAGTGGTAAACACCAGCTCTGGCCAGCCCGGGTCCTGGCACTCCTGGCCTGCCACCCACTTCTACTGCCATCCCAGGCTGTGAACCTGCTCGGGTGGAAGTGCCAGTTCCACGAGGCAGGACCGGATCTTGACAGTGTGTGGGGGGGGCAGTGGCGTCCCGGCTGGACTCAACCTCAAGTGCTCAATGGAATGAGCGATATGACTACATGATGTGACACTGGTGTGCCATGGTTGACCCTGCCAGGCCCAGGGCATAGAGCTTCCTGGTGACCAAGACAGGGTGTTCTGCCTAATCTTGATCACATGCTCCACCGGATGGAGGTATATAAAAAGGGCTTCGACCTCAGCAATGTCTTCATCCACCGAGGGAACTGAATTTTTGTTTTGTTTTTTCTTTGTGGGGGTCTCGAACTCTGGGGCTGGGCGCTTTCCCTCAGCTCTTCAGCTCAAGGCTAATGCTCTACCGCTTGAGCCACAGTGCCACTTCCAGTTTTCTGGTGGTTTTTATTGGAGATAAGAGTTTCACGGATTTTCCTGCCCAGGCTGGCTTTGAACGGGGATCCTCAGATCTCAGCCTCCTGAATGGCTAAGATTACAGGCGACAGCCAGCTGGATTTTTTTTTTTCCTGGTTAATTGAAGATGAGAATCTCAGATTTTTCTGCCTAGGTTGGCTTTGAACTTTAAGGTTCAGATCTCAGCCTCCTGAGCAGCTAGGATTACAGTTCAGGGTTGGAACTTGTGTATTTGTGTGTGTCAGTCCTACAGACTGAACTCAGGGGTTAGGTGCTATCCCTGGGCTTTTGTGCTCAAGGCTAACACTCTACCACTTAAGCCACAGCTCCATTTCTGTCTTTTTTGGTGGTTAATTGGAGGGAAGAGTCTCAACAGACTTTCCTACCTGGGCTGGCTTTGAACTGAGATCCTCAGATCTCAGCCTCCTCAGTACCCAGGATTACAAGCATGAGCCACTAAAGCCAGGCTGGCCTGGAACTTTTTTTTTTTTTTTTTTTTGCTCAAGGCTAGCACTCTACCACTTGAGCCTCAGCGCCACTTCTGTCCTTTTCTGTGGTAGCACTCTACCACTAAGCCACATTCCCAGCCCTAGAACTCTTATCCTGCTTCAGCCTCCCCAGTGCTGGGAGGACACAGTGTTTCAGGACACCTCAGTGTGTCAGTCAGTCACTGGGGACTCTGTCTTTGTCACCCAACGTGATCAGCATCCCTGGGTCCTGCACCCCTCCCCTCTCCATTTTCCTCTGGCAACCTTCACCCCAGGGAGCACAGGCAGGGAAGGGGCTCTGCCCTGGGAACCCTTTGTCTGAGGGTCAACACTGATTTTATTTTTTAAGCACTAGAGATCAAGTTCAGGACCTTGTGCTTAGCAAGCAAGTGCTCTACCTTTCAGCCATGCCCCAGTGCCTTCACATTTAGTTTTTCAGAGGATCTTGAGCTTTCGCCCATCTTGTCCTCAGACCAAGATCCTCATAACATTCCCTTCCAAGTAGCTGTGATTATAGGCATGAACCACCACACTGGACCCAGGAAAGACCCTTTTTTTGAGGAGCTGCTGTTCACCTACTTTCCCAGAGTCTCAGCTCCTGACCTGCCCCTCCCTCTTGGCTCCTGGAAAAATAAAAATTAAAAATCCTAGGATCTCCAATCTTCTGTGGGAGCCAAGCACTGTAATTAAACACCAGGTAAAAATAGCCGCCCCACTTCCTGAGATCATGGCAAGGCCTCTGGGCTCCAAGGCACCATAGGAATTCCCTCTCTCCTTGGGGCAGCTCAGGCTGTGGATCAGCTGTCAACAATCACAGGATCAACCAGGGGTGGAGGGCTAGCCTAGGAGAGGCTTTCATATGGGGAGAGCTCCCCAGAGACCCTCCTCGGGACCAGAGCAGGACAAGAGGGGTCAGGGAGTTTCCTCCAGGAGGTGGGAGGACTTCTCAGGACACTGGAGGCCAGCGTTCATGAAGATGTGGAAGAGCTTTGCTCAGATCTGACCCTCCTCCTGCCCTGCTCTACCTCCTAGTCTCTCTTCCATAGTTAGTCCAGGAGATGCTTCCTCCGGGCAGACCTCCCAGCTTCTCCTGCCCAGGCTGGCAAAGCATCTCCTGTGGGCTCACAGCTCCCTCCTGTGTGGCCCTCCAGCAGCTGTGCGGGTACCCCTGGAGTCTATTTCCAGTTCCATTCCCATTCTCTGTGAAGCCAGTCATGGGGTGGGGGTGGGGCTCCAAGCCTATTCATTCACCCGGCAGCCCCTCCCCTCTCCCCCCATCCTGTACCAGCAGGGGCTGGACTGAGTAGAGCTGGGAAGGTAGGCATGGCTGCCCCTGAGGCAGAGAATGAAGGCAGGAAGTTGGCCCCAGCACCAACCCCTGGCCCTCCCTGCTTTCCCCTGGCAGAGAGAAAGGCCAGGGCAACTGTCCCAGGCAGGGGCTTCATTATGGCTCTCTGCAAGTTGGGGTAAGACTCAACAAGTCTTCTACCAAGACTGGCTCTTGTAGTCACACCTGGGCAAGGAATGATGGGGGGGGGACAGGGGGGTCTTCCCTGACCCTCCTTAGCCACCTGGAAGGCTGGCACAGGGCTGGCTACACTGGCTACACAGGTAGAAATGATGGAGTGCCCAGAGGGGAAATACCTCCAGGCCAAGTGTGGCAGTGCATGTCTGTAATCCCAGCTATCTGGGAGGTGAAGATAGAAGGATCATGGTTCCAGGCTTGCCAGGGCAAACATGCAAAAGCTGGAGAGTTTATCTGAGGAAAAGCAAAAAACTGAAAGCAAAAGGGTGAAGGTATGGTTGGCTCCAGTGGTAGAGTGGAGGAAGAAGGCAAACTAGTGGTCCTGAATTCAATCCTCAGTACTGGAAAGAAGAAAACTTTCAAGTGGAGTTACAGTTCCATGTAGAGCTCAAATGCTTAGACTGATGCAGGCCCAAATGCCCGTGGGAAGGGAACAGAGAGCACCAAGTGCACAGATCCTGGCGGAGCTGGGCTTAAGGTCTGACCCTTGACTCCCTGAAAGACAGATGCTGGCCGCACTCCAATCTCCGAGTGTGCTTTTCCCCGAAAATGGAAAAGTTAGGACACCGCTTCCTGGAAGTGAGGTGAACTCTGCAACTACTTTTTTTTTTTTCTTTTTAGTCTTTCAGGGCATTGGGGACTCAGGCTTGGTGCTTGCTAGGCAGGTACCCATGCCATTTGAGCCACGTGCCCACTCCTTTAATTTTTCAGAGAGAGTCTTGTGCTGTGGCCCAGGCTGGCCTCAGAGGTCAACCCTTCTACCTCAGCCTCCTCAGTAGCTAGATCACAGACATGCACTGCTATACCTGTCATGTTTTTCAGATAGGATCTAACTTTTGCCCCAGGTTGGCCTCTAACCACAATTCTTCTCTCTCTGCCTCCTGAGAAGGGATTTTGTAAAGGTCTAATCCACCTGCAGCTGTAGACATGGCTCCCCAATCTCTGGGAGCACAGTGTACAGTAGGCATGTCCTGTCCAGCCGGGCTGATGCCCAGTCACTTTGGGGAAAAAGCAGGGTGGAAGGAGTCACTCTGTCCCCACTGTGGGGGGAGCCTGGAAACTCTGAAAACTGAACCCACCCCTTCCTCCCATCTCTGCCTGCTCAGCTCTCCTCCTCAGCCTCTGCGTACTCCTCTACTTTCAGACTACACCTGGCCCTCTTCTTCCCAGAGCCTGCCCTGTGCTGACCCTCCCCGCAGGGCTGCTGGGGCCCTGTGATTCTGGACCCTTCTGTTTTTTGTTGTTTTTTTTTTTGTCGGTCATGGGGCTTGAACTCTGGGCCTGGGCGCTGTCCTTCAGCTCTTCAGCTCAAGGCGAGCGCTCTACCACTTGAGCTACAGCGCCACTTCCGGTTTTCTGGTGGTTTATTGGAGATAGGAGTCTCACGGTCTCTCCTGCCCGGGCTGGCTTTGAACCGCGATCCTCAGATCTCAGCCTCCTGAGTAGCTAGGATTACAGGCGTGAGCCACCAGCGCCCGGCTGGACCCTTCTGTTTTTGTGGTGTCTCAGCCCTGCTCCAGTGGCCCCTGGGGGGCTAGAAGAGGTGGGTGAGTCACTATGGGGAGATGCTAGCTCCAGCTTCCAGGCTCAGCACCCAAGCAAAGGACCCAGAACTCTTGATTGGACTTTTTCACTTAAGGCTGGTGCTGTACCACTTGAGCCACAGCTCCACTTCAGGCTTTGTGTTGGTTATCAAAAAATATGTGTCAGAGATAGGTCTGCCTAGGTTGCCTTCAAACCTCAATCCTCAGACTGCAGCCTCTTGAGTAGCTAGGATGACAGACATGAGTCACCAGGCCCCGGCAGGGCCCCTGGTTCTGAAGAAGGGTCCTAGAGTCTTTTGACATCCCACTGTCAGCTGTCATCCCACTGGGACCAGGGGCAAGACAAAGGAAGTGATCCAGGGCTCAGCCCCCATGGCACTGGGGTCTGTCCCTCCCTCCGCAGCCAGACGGACCCCCACGGAGAGCCAGCCAGACACAGACCCAGGGGGGAGGGGGCGCCAGCTTCCGGAGGTAAAAATAGAGCTGACAATCGGAAATGGAAAAAAAAATCCAGTCTTTGCCTCCCCCAGCCCCCCACAGTTCCAGACCCCAAGGCCCGGTCTTTCCATAAAATATTGATGAGCACCAGGCTGCTCGGCTAATGGTCCGGCAACCAACCCATCGGCCTGCAGTAGGCGGGACCGATGGCGACCACGCCCCTAGTGTGTTGGGCCAGTGGAGCCACAGCCACCTCCCCCAGGGACGGGAGAAAACTCTGCAACTGCAACATCTCTGCAAGCTCACCTCCCCTCATCCCAGGAGCCGCCAGCCACGGAGGGCACCCAGGCAGTGTTCTTTCCACACGAAGAGGGGCCCCATGCACGCCTGCTCAAGTGCACAGCTCTCCTTCCCTCCCTGCTGACGTCCCCTCCAGCCTGAGTGGCTCCCTAGAGGGCACTTGGGCACTGGTCCCCAAGGCCACCCCAGCCCTCCCCTTCCCCTTCTTCAGAACCACAGCCTCCTGGCCTGGAGAAGTGAGGCCAGAATTCCTCACCCTTCCCCACAGGGATCTGTTCTTGTCCTGAGGCCTGGCACAGGGAGGAGGGAGAGTGACTTCTGGGGCTTTCTCCTGCTTTCTTTCAGACAGGGTCTTGTTATGTAGCCCAGGAGGGTCTTGAACTCTGATCCTCCTGCCTCTGCCTCACAAAAGCTCAGATTGCAGTCCTGGGTGGGACCTAAGATCCTTGACTGGGACTCTGCTGTAGAAATGGCGGGGGGGGGGACTCTGGTGATGGGGGGAGGCAGATAGAGTTGTTAGGGCCCTGCCCTTGAGTTGGGGGGTCTGGGTGGTCTTGGCCTTTCCCAGCATTGTTCTCATAGCTAGCTGTCCAGTAGGGCCAAGTATCCTGCCCCCCCGACAAGCTGCTGCCTAGTACAACACTCCCTTAGAGGAGAGTATTTGGGAGGCCAGAACACCCTGTGCCGCTCTCACAACTCACCCTCTCCACTGTGTGTATGTGTTTTCCTCTACAAGCCCTGCTGTTGGCTGGTTGCAAATTCATTTTATATACTGGGAAGTTGTAAAAGCTGAAATCTGAGGATTAAGACTCAATGTCAGACAGGACAAGAAAGACTCATCTCCAATTAATCACCAAAAAGATGGAAGTGGAGCTGTGGCTCAAGTGGTAGAGTGCTAGCCTTGAGTGAAAAAGCTCAAAGACTTAGTACTGGCATACATGCAAGCGTGTGTGTGTGTGTGTGTATGTGTGTGTGTGTGTACACACAGCTGAAATCTGGAGCCAGATGGTCTTCATTTGAGCCCCAGCTCCTCAGCTGTATGACCCTTTGGCCTCCTGGGGCCTCAGTTTCCCATCTGTTACTATGGAGGAGTACGCCTGCTTGCAGTTCCAGAATTCCACTGGGGCTTAGAAGCCCAAGCATCTGGTACCTCCCATGCATTCACCTCTTTCCCTCCAGCTGCTTGGGGCAAAGGCCGCCTCCCCATTTCCTACAATGCAGCCTCCAGTGTGACCCAGGGCAATCTCAGGAGCCCACATCTAATCGGGTCACGGCCCTGTTTCCAGTCTCTGTCCTCTCCCATCTTCCCTGTAAGAAAGCATTCACTGTGACAGATTGTGATGAGAAGGTGGCCAGCCCCATTTGCTGCGAGGTTCCTGTGCACGGGGCCAGCACAGAGCCTAGGGCAGGAGAGGGGTCACAGATCCATCCCAGGACAGCACACACTACTCCCCACACAGACCTGTTTCTGGGAGCCCCTCCCTCTCTGGGGACAGGGTGGGGAAATCTCCCCAAAGCAGGGAGAAATCTGAGAGGGTGGGGAACCAAGGAACCCTCAAGCTGGGACCTGCATGAAGTCTGGGGCAGATAAACAGGACCAGGGGTCAGACCCATGAGCCGTGCTAGAGGTGTCCAGCCTCCTTCATGAACACCCAGTGCTGGACAGTTCCTCGATAGGCTCTGTGGGTGGAGAGCAGGCTGGGCTGGTTCCAGCTTCTCTCCAACTCCACCCTGCCCTCCTTGAGTTGCAGGAGGCACCTCCTCATCAGCTTGAGGATCTTGGCCCCTCCTTCTCCCCCAGCATCATGGACCTCACTTGGGCTTTGTCCCCAGATGTACAGGATGCTCCCCACCCCCACCCTGTGGCTCTCTAGCCTTCTGGCTTTCCCGTGACACACACACACCTCTGGCCACTTGCAGATGCTACCAAAGAGTCTTCCCTGGGCTTTCATTTGCACAAGTCAGCATCCTGGCCTGGCATCACCCAGTTTTGCTGCTCCAGTAGCTGGCATGCCAGGAGCTTAGAGGCCTCTGGAGCACCCATTATCCCACCTGGCCTTTGCCCTGCCCCTCCATACCTCACAGCTGTGGCTTTTGTCCACCAGCAGACTGTGGACTCCAAGTGATCCCTACCCTCAGAGGGCCTCAAGCATCTGGAGAATGCAGAAGAGTCAATTGACACTGCACTCCCCCATACGGCTCTCCTGGCCCCACTCTACCTCAGCAGGTGTGGGCAGTGACCTTGTGTTGAGGTCACACCTGCCTCCTCAGGGACAGACAGAGCCAGAGAAATAGAACTAAGCAGGATGGGGAGAGCCCTCCACTGGTGCCAGAGCCCTAGCCAACATAATGATTCACATGGACACAAGGGTTGGGAGGGGAGGCCAGCTCCAGAACTGCAGGGGACCACACTTAACTCCCTTTCCTTGCGCCCAGGCTGGGCAGACCCTGCAAGCTGCTGGACCCAGGCTCCTGTCCCTGGGGGGTAGGCTGGAAGAGCCTGCTCGTGGGCCCAGTGACCTCATCTCACCTCCTGCAGGTTAAGAACACTAGTAGCAACAACCCACAGGACTACTGGGATAATGACAGAGTCTGCTAGGCCTCTAGAAGCCCAGGACCTAGCCCCCAACACCCCAAGGGAAGCCAAGCCCTAAGCTGTTGAAAAATCCTCTCTAGAGACTTACTCTAAGTAGGGAAGAAGGGTTTGGAAACTTTCGGCAAATTTTTCACAATAAGAACAAGAAAAGTGTAGGCATTAACCCTTGGCTACCTGCAGCCACTCAGCTATGGGCATCCTCAGCTTATTGGCTACTGTCACACACTGAGGAGAGAGTGGGAGGGGTGGGTCCTGGAGGCTGGGGGTAGAGGGTCTGGTATGGTGATCCATGTCTATAATCCAGCACATGAGAGACTGAGAGGATTTTTTTTGGGGGGGGGAGGGTCCAGTTGTGGGGCCTGAACTCTGGGCCTGGGCGCTGTCCCTCAGCTCTTCAGCTCAAGGCTAGCACTCTACCACTTGAGCTACAGCGCCGCATGCAAGGCAAGCGCTCTACCACTGAGCCACCTTCCCAGCCCCTGAGATGATTATCTTTAGGCCAGCCTGGGCCTCTTAAACCCTGTCTTTAAAAGTTAAAAAATAAGTAAGTAAATAAATAAATAAAGGAGAAAATGAAACACTGGTGCCTCATGCCTAGCTATTCAAGAGGCTGAGATCTGAGGATCAGGTTTCAAAGCCAAACTGAACAGAAAAATCTGAGACTCTATCTCCAATTAACCAGTAAAATGCTGGGCTGGAGGTCTAGCTCAAGTGGTAGGGCACCATCTGTGAATGGAAAAAAGCCCAGAGACAGCTCTGAGACTTTTGAGTTGAAGCCTTCAGTACATCAAACCCCCCCACCCCCACAAAATAATAGGTGGAGGAAGCAGCTGATGGGAAACTGCTGCCCAGACCCCCACAGAGCCAAACCCGAGCAACCTAACAGGATTCGTGCCAGACCTGTCCTAAAGTTCTGTCACTCCCCAGACCAGTGGCTTCCCACAAAAGGAGGGAGACTTGGAGGGAAGAGATGTGGAGGCAGTATAGAGGCCTTCAGATCACTCCCAAAAGTCTCTTGGGGAAACCATGGCCCCTAAGCCCCCTACCCACCTGGCAGTGCTCAGTATCCTACGTTGGAGGGAGGCGACGCTGACTGGTCATGGAGCAGGAGGAAGAAAGCGCCCTCCCTCCATTTCGCAGGAGAGATGTGGACGCTGAGGAAGGGTTCACTCCAGTTGAATGCCAAGCCTGAGTTACTCAAGTTCCTCGGCACTCCCGGGGTTCCCTGAGCCCCCCAGTTACTGCAGACTTCTCTGCCTAAGACCCCTGTTCGGGGCTGCTGGGGAAGGGGGGGGTGGAGAGGGAGGAGGGGCGGGCGGACGAGGGGGAGGGGCGCGGAGGGGGAGGGGTCCCAGCCCCGGCCCGGCCGCAGGGCTAGCAAGCAGGTTCATCAATGGCGAAGCCGGAGGGCCTGAATGGAGGGCACAAACCGCCCCTTAAAGGCGCCGGCCTTCCGTGCGCCCGAGCGCTCCTCCCCACGACCGAGGGCCGCCGGGGAGCTCGGGTGGGCGGGGCGGGGCTGGTGGCCTCGGATAAGAGGCCGGATGGAGGGCGTGCCGGCCGGGAGACCCCGGCCGGGAAGGGG
>NW_012267359.1:2242340-2267674 GCF_000151885.1 Dipodomys ordii
CGCCCCGCCCTCCTTTCCTCCGCCTTCTCGCTCCCCGCCAGTGGCCTGGCGTCACGCCTCCGGCCCCGCCTCCGGCCCGCCCACCTGACGGCCTCTGGTCCCGCCCCGCCCCGCCCCCTGGCGGCTTCCAGCTCCGCGGGACCCTTAGGCGACGCCCCCTGATGGGTCTCGTCGCCTCCCCGCGGCGAGGCGACGGAGATCGCATGGTCTGGGCTGAAGGGGTTAAGAGCCAGACCCGAGCCGCGTGTTCCTGGGCCCGGAGCCGACCCCGGGCTAGGCATCGGAGTCGTCTCGGGTTCCCCGGTGTGGTGGTCCCAGAGGCGCCTCGGGGCGCCTCTCGGTGGCGCGAACCCGAAGGGGCCCACGCGGCCGCGGGACCCTGGGCCTCGAGGAAGTCGGGATGTCGCAACCGAGGAAGTCCGCGTCCGGGTCTGCAGAGTTCTGGCACACACCCCGCCCCCTCTCCCGGGCCCGCCTGGGCCAGGAGCACAGCCCTCACCTCCCTGCCTCCCCCATGGGGGACCAAGGCCGCCCCGAGCGGTGTCGGAGGTCACCGAGGACCCTGGTCACCGAGGACCCTGGGACCCTTCTTCCTCACCCCTGCCAGGCTCCAGAACGGTGCTCAGGGGTCGGGGTCCTGCTAGTCTCCGTAGGCTGCACCAGCACCCTGGCGCGGCGCCCGGGGGCTGCCAGCAGGCCTGTAAGAGGTGGCAGAACCCCAGTAGCCCCAGAAGGCTCCAGAGGTGCAGAAGGAAGTGCCCGGCGATCCTGGGCTAGCAGTCACTATCTGGGCCTCTTCCCACCCACCCCTAGGCCTTGGGGACCCCTGGCCCTTATTGTTTCTCTGCTCTGGTCTTCGTAGAACCAAAGCCACTCACAGCTGTTTACTTAGCTGGGTGGGCAGGAGTGTACAATGCTCCTGGCATTGAGGAGACCGGCCTGGATCCCTCACCTGCTGGCCTTGGTGCTACCTTCCCATAAGGAACAGTGAAACTAGCTAGGCCTGGGCCTGGCCCCTTCTCTGTCACCACACACACCAGCTGCTCCTCGCCAGACCTAGCTAGCAAACACTTAATGAAAGCTTAGGCGCCAGTCCAACCATCGACCAGCCTGGGGCCATGGGAGCACTGGCTGGGAACCAGGACACCCATGAATGAGGCAGGAGAAGGAGAGGAAGGGGAAAGCTGGTCGCCTGAAGGAAGGAAGGGTAGACAGTTGGCCTCTGGCTGTGGGCAGTATGGGACTAACCTCGGTCTGGATGGGTGGTCTGGGCTTGCTGGTGGACTGTCAGGTGGCCAGAGATGATTCTGGGATGAGATACCAGGGCAGGACAGAAGGAGGAAGTGAGGAGGGACATCCTCCCTAGGGACTGACCACAGGAGGAACTGATGGGAAATGGGGGCACTGATTGGCCAAGAGCAGCATTCATGGAGGACAGGTTCATTCTGGGGCCCTGAAGGCAGGAGGCTCTGATGGGGTATATGTTGAGGGGTGCTGACGGAAAGAACCCCCCCCTCCAAAAAAAAAAAGACAGCTCCAAAAGCCCTGATGTTCAGAACTAAACCTGATAGGAAGTCTGCAGGCCTGGAGACACCACTCCCCCCCCCCCCCCCACCCCCGCCAGTCTTGTCCAGACTGGGAATGAGGTAGACTGGAGCTGTCGCTTCATTCCGGGGTTTGAGGCTGGCACTCTTGGGCCCTGGTGGCTCCAGGCTCAGTTTGCCTGGCAAGTGGGGCCCCAAGGGGAAGTGACATAGCCCAGACACCCATGGAGGCAAGCACATAAAGGGAAGCAGGAAGTCCGGGGGGCTGACGCGGCTGCACCAGGCCGCATTACAGCTCAACTGCCTGCAGTGCTCCCAGCTGCCACCCTGCTGGCTTCTCAAAGGGAGACTGCATTTCCCGTTTTTACTTGTTTTCACTTGAGCCTGGGGCTCTACCGCATGAACCACAGCCCCACTTCCTGCTTTTTACTGGTTCACTGGAGATGAGAGTTGTGCTGCTTGGGGGAATTCTTGAGGACAGGAAGTTGGGGAGATCTTCCTTGGGTACCAAAGGCCATGCTCCCACAGCCGGGGCCCGGCGCAGCCCCTGGGGTCCTGCTGGAGGTGCCTCTGGCCTCGTGAACCCTCGGTGTCCCTCAGGAATCAGAACACGCGATGTCATCAACATGCTAGCATTTATTTCAAATATGCAAAGTGGCATGCGCAAGCACAAATCTAACTTAGGTTCTTGCCAGGGCCCCAAGCTGAGGCCACACGAGGGTGGCCATGGCCAACTGTGACAGGCTGGGGCTCCTCAGGGCAGCCTGGGGTCCAGTCTAGCAGCGCAGGGCTAAGGGGGCTGGGGAGGGGGAAACTAGAGTCTGGAATACCTCACCAAAGAAGCAAGCAGAAATCCCATGGGGGTGGGGTAGGGGGACTATCCAGCCCTCTGGGACTCCCTGTTTGGTGGTGAATCAACGTAACCTATGTCCTGGTTACAAAAGCAGGCCTGGAGGGAAGGGTCCTTGGCTGGTTTTAGGGTGTTCAGGAGATCTGGGGGAGGGTTGTGCCAGAGCCCGGGTGCATTCAGGTCTGGGACTCAGACCACTAGCCATGGCTGCTATGGATGCTCAGTGCTAGGGTCACTGCTGACCTCGGCCGCCGCTGCTGGGGCTGGGGTCAGCCTGGGGTGGGCATTGGGACCCTGGACCTGGGGGCCTGATGTTTCAAGGGGACCTGGGCACTGCTGGGACAAGGACGAGGACAGTACCTGGGGAGGTGGGGGGTCTCTGGGGAAAGGTAAGTAATTAGAAACAGCTAAGCAAGCGGGGGGGGGTAAGGTGACCCTCGCTGTCCGGGGGCTCTGGGGTTACTGCCACAGGTCACCAGCCGCCCCCTTGTCACTCTCGTGGAACTTGTGCAGGTGGTCGGCGAACCTGGGAACACGAGCACATATGCATGAGGTGTGTGGGTGAGGGGGCCGGCACCTGTGACGCATGGGGCCGGGGTGCCAGGGGGGGCTGTAGGCATCACAATAGGGGAGCTGGTGGCCGGAGCTGCTGGGGGTCGGGCTTGGGGTGGGGGGCCCCTGGGGGAATGCTCACTTCTTGGCGCAGGTGGCTGCACAGTCTCTCTCAACACTCTCGCTCCAGGCCAGCTTGTAGAGCACCTGGCCAGGGAAAGAAGACACACAGTGAGTGCTGCCACCCAGAGGTCCTGGCCTGGGCCTGCGCTCTGGGGACAGAAGGGCTCCTGTGTCCCCAAGGCCCAGGGTATGTGGGCCTTAGAGACAGTCTTGACCTGCCAGGCACTGTGAACAGAGACAGCAGGACCCAGAGCTTCTGGGCCCTAGCGCAGCTACCTCTGGGGGGACGGCCATCCCTGAGGCTGGAGCCTCCCATACCTGCAGCCCACCTCTTTCTCCCACCACCCAGAGGGGATGAAGTCTCACCGGGCCTCAGTGTTGGTCCCTGCATTCATTGAGTCCCCTATGCGCCTGGGTGTCCTTCGTCTGTGCTGTCCCCTGGGGGATGAGGTAGACCTGCCCCCTCCCCGCCGAGGGGCCCACCTCAAGCTTCCCTTCCACCAACGCCCCTGCAGGTCCCCTGGGGGGAGTCACCCAGACCCCTTCTCCAGAGCAGCCTGGCTGGGACCCAGGCAGAGGCCCGAGAAGGGGCAGGAGGAGAAGCAGGAGCCGAGGGCTGGCTCCCTGCTGTCCTAAAGGCCCTGTGTGTGGCGGCTGGGAGATGTCCTGAGTCCCCTGCTGCTGTCTGGATGCTTACCAGAAAGACCAGGCAGTGCAGGAAGAGAGTATAGAAGAAACCGATGGTGCGCGCCATCTTGTTGGAGAGAACCAGCCGTCCCTGGGGAGCAAGCGAGGGCAGTGGGTGGGGCAGGGCTGCCCCAGCTCCCACGAAAGGGGCAGCAGGGAGAGGGACAGGGCAGGCACCTGGCTGCAGGATTTCTGGGCCGTGGCGCCCCCTGCAGC
Source organism: Dipodomys ordii (assembly GCF_000151885.1). NCBI lineage: Eukaryota > Metazoa > Chordata > Mammalia > Rodentia > Heteromyidae > Dipodomys > Dipodomys ordii. The sequence goes on from NW_012267359.1 coordinate 2,246,313, forward strand.
CCAACCTCAGGCCCTACACCCCATGGTTCTGCCAGAGGCTGGATGGATCTTGTCTGTGGGGGGTAGGGGGAACGGATGGGTGGGGGTGGGGGAGGGCACTGGAACCACACCCCCAGCTGCTTTTGTTGGCATGTTATTTTTGAGACAGGGTCTGGGCTGGTCTTGAATCATTCTCCGGCCTCTACCTCCCAAGTATACGGGAGTACAAGCATGCACGCCCATGCCTGGTCCACTCACGGCAGGGTCTGCGCTCTTCGAGAGGCCTCTCCAAAATAGGGTGTGTGTGTGTGTGTGTGTGTGTGTGTGTGTGTGACGTGACAAGGTGCCCAGAGTCAGAGGCTCAGGCTGTCCCTGGGCTGCAGGGCTGGCACTCACCATGCCGAGGGTGGCCTTGTCCCAGGGGCTCAGGCTCAGGTACTTTCTCTGCCGCTCCTGAAGGGGGGGATGATGGAGGCCTGAGAGGGCCTGGGGTGCGGAGGAGTTCCTACCCCGCCCACAGAACCTGGGGGTCACAGGGCCCCCTTCTCTAGGTGAGCCCCCTAGGGGAAAGTTGTGCATGGACAAGGCAGGGTTCTCCAGGGAGGAGGGGTGTGGGCCCCCACATTCCTCTAGGTTGCCCAGTTCATCGTGGCACCCTGTCTACAGAGAAGCATGGAGGCCACTTGGGAGGCAGGGCGGGGGAGGCTGGGGCTCACGAACCCGCTTGCTGAAGGAGGAGAAGGGATCCAGCCGCTCCTCGTACTGCGACGAGTACCGCAGCTCCGTGTCATCGCTGCCAGCACCCTGCGAGGCCAAGGACCCACCAGACAGTCACGTGACGCCCAAAGGGGAGGCAGGCTGGCTGACACCATCCCAGCCCAGCCTCAGTTTCCTTATCCAGGAGGGAGCCCTGGGAGCGGGTGCTGGAGTGTCAGCACCTGCCAATGCCCACCCTGGCTGCCACCTCCGGACACCCACAGAGACCTACGGAGATGGACTGTAAAGAAGACCTTGAGGACAGAGTTAGGGAGACTCTGCAACTCAACAAACAAGCCTGGTGTGGTGGCTCCCACTCAAAAATCCAGCCATGCCGGGCGCCAGTGGCTCATGCCTGTAATCCTAGCTACTCAGGAGGCTGAGATCTGAGGATCATGGTTCAAAGCCAGCCTGGGTGGGAAAATCCTTGATACTTTTTTTTTTTTTTTTTTTTTGGTTGGGGGGCCTGAACTCTGGGCCTGGGCGCTGTCCCTCAGCTCTTCAGCTCAAGGCTAGCGCTCTACCACTTGAGCCACAGCGCCACTTCCGGCTTTTTCTGCTTATGTGGTGCTGTGGTATTGAACCCAGGGCCTCATACATGCAAGGCAAGCACTCTACCACTGAGTCACCTTCCCAGCCCTCCATGATACTCTTATCTCCAATTAACAACCAGAAAACCAGAAATGGCGCTGTGGCTTAAAGTGGTAGAGCACTAGCCTTGAGTGAAAGAGCTCAGGGACAGAGCCCACACCCTGAGTTCAAGTCCCACAATGGACAAAAATAAAAATAAAAAAAATCTAAAGCATGAGGGGCTGGGGGTGTGGCACTACTCATAGAACATCTCCTATAACAAGCTCAAGGCTCCAGTGCAAATCTGATGCCAAGAAATAAAAGGCTGGGAGAGCTGGGAATGTGGTTTAGTGGTAGAGCGCTTGCCTAGCATGCATGAAGCCCTGGGTTCGATTCCTCAGTACCACATACACAGAAAAAGCCGGAAGTGGAGCTGGGGCTCAAGTAGTAGAGCACTAGTCTTGAGCAAAAAGAAGCTCAGGGACAGCGCCCAGGCCCTGAGTTCAAGCCCTGGGACTGACAAAATATAAAATTAAGTTAAAATAAAAAATAAAAGGCTGGGAGGGACAAGACAGCTTAGGGTGGCATTTGTGTGCAAATGACTTTTTGTTTTTCTCAAGAAAGAAATGGAAATGGTGTTGAACTCCTGGGTTCAAGTCATCCCCATGAACCCCAAGCAGCTGAGTACACAAGCATGTGGCCCAGGCCGGGGTTTGGAGGGTTTGGGGTGGGTTCCTGGGTGTGTGGGGGCCAAAGCAGGCCTCGGTGGAGGAGGGCAGGAGCCCATAGTCCAGAGCAGCGCTGGCCGGCAGCGTCCTGGCGCCCTCTGGTGGCCCTAGGTGGCTCCAGCTTGGATGGGTGGAGATGGAGAGCTGGTCCCCCATGGTTTGGCCCCAGGGTCTCTACCCTGACTGTCATGACTGCACACCAGGACCCTTAGCCTGTAGCCACAACTGGGTGGATTTCTGTGCTCTGCTTTGATTGGTGTGAGTGATGGATCACATTCTGTTTTTTTGGGTTGTTGGGATTTGTTTTTTCTTTTGTGCTGGTCTTGGGACTTGAACTCAGGTCCTGGGCATTGTTCCTGGGCTTTTTTGCACAAAGCTAGTGCTCTACCACTTAAGCCACAGCTCCACTTGTGATTTTTTTTCTGGTTAATTGAAAATAAGAGTCTCTCAGACATGGGGCTGGGAAGATGGTTCAGTGGTAGAGCGCTTGCCTTGCATGCCTGAGGCCCTGGGTTCCATTCCTCAGCACCACATAAGTAAAATGTAAAAAGCTGTGGCTCAAGTGGTAGAGTGCTAGCCTTGAGCTGAAGAGCTTAGGGACAGCACCCAGGTCCAGAGTTCAGGCCCCACGACCGGACCCCCCTCCCCCCCAAAAAAAAAGTCTCTCAGACATTCCTGCCCTGGCTGGTTTTGGACTGTGATCCTCAAACCCCAGCTTCCTGAGTAGCTAGGACTATAGTCATGAGCCACTGGCACTTGGCTGTTTTTATTTTTTTATTTTTTACAGTTCTGGGGCTTGAACTCAGGGCCCGGCACTGTTCCTGAGCTTCTTTTTCTCAAGGCTAGAGCTCTACCACTTGAGCTAGCATGCCACTTCTGCTTTTTCTGTTTATGTGGTAACTGAGGAATTGAACCCATGACTTCATGAATGGTAGGCAAGCACTCTACCATTAAGCCACATTCTCAGACCTCCTTTTTTTTTTTTGCAGTACTGGAATCTGAACTCAGGGGCTTGCCCTTGTTGAGAACAAGGTGCTCTGAGCCACCTCAGTCCTTATTGCTTTAGTTTTTGACAAGGCCTTGCACTTTTGCTCAGGGGGGTCTTGGCCTGTGATCCTCCTACCTTGGCCTCCTGAGTAGCTAGAACTAGAACTATAGGTGATCCCACCCCCTACACTGAGATGGTTTTTTTGGGGTTTTTTTTTGGCTTTTGTTTTTGTGGGCCATGGGGCTTGAACTCTGGGCCTGGGCACTGTCTCTCAACTCTTCAGCTCTAGGCTAGCACCCTACCACTTGAGCAACAGTGTCTCTTCTGGTTTTCTGATGGTTTATTGGAGATAAGAGTCTCATGGAATTTCCTGTCCAGGCTGGCTTTGAACCGAGATCCTCAGATCTCAGCCTCCTGAGTGGCTAGGATTACAGATGTGAGCCACCGGCTCCCGGCTGGTGTTTGATTTTTATTTTGGTGGTACTTGGCTTTGAACTCAGGGCCCTACTCTACTACTAAGCCATGCTTCCAGTTTGTTTTTAAGATAGTTTCTCAAAACTTCTTCCTGCCCAGATGTGTGTTTGGGTCATGACCTTTCTGAATTTTTTTGCTCTCCACTACAGCTGGGCTGACAGGCCCATACTACCCCCCCCCCCCCAGCTTCATCTGTGAAGATGGGAGTCTTGAAGACCTCTCTTCCTGGGCTGTCCTGACCCTCCCAATCTCAGCCTCACACAGGGTTAGGGCGACAAGATGCCACCATGCCCAGCCACTGGCTGAGCAGGGGTCTCTCATGTATGCCTGTGCTTGCCTCAAATCTTGATCCTCCCAATTTTAGCCTCCCACTAGCTAGGATTATAGGCTGAGCCACTGGCATCTTCAAAATATGTCTAAAACACAAGTTCCCCATGGCCTGTCCTGCACATTCGGCACATCTGGGGTTAAATTCTCGGTTCTTGGGGTTGTCTGGTTGGCCAGCCTCTCCCCACCCCCCTTTCACAAAGGCAGTGCTTGGCTTGCAGGCACTCAGCCCATCTCCCTGCCTCTGGTACCTTGCCAGCTCTGGGAACCAGCTCCTCCAGGCTCCCACTGGGGTTTCTCCTGAGCTTAAGGAGTGGGAGACTGGGCGGAATCTGGGGTTTCCCCACCCTGGAGACTAGCGTCCCCTGTGGCTTCCTGCTCACCCGGCCGGGATAGCTCTGCAGGAACTTGATCTTCTCAAACAGCTTGACGTTGTCTGCTCGCAGGCTGTCCAGCTCGCTCTGCAGGGCGTTGATGGTGTGCTGGGCCAGGCGGCTCTCCTGTTGCGGGGAGGACTCCACGTTGGCTGGGCACTGCTCCCTCTCTGTGTCCTGGCCTTCCTGTCCCCTCCCGAGCCCCACTGCAGGCACAGGTCACACTGGGGTAGAGCCTGTGTATTTGCTTTTGAGATTTGTTATTTCCCAAAGGCCTCATGCTGAACACATGCTCCATGCTGTGATGCTATTGGGAGACAGGAGTTTGGGGAGGAGCCTGAGTGGGAGGCGGGGGCTGATCTGGAGGTGGGGCTTGAACGGGAGCACGTGACATTTTGTCTCTGGGGCCTGATAGGGTCTAGCTCCCGCACCCAGCTCGGGGCTGCACAGTGTCCCACACTGTGTCCCCATTACAGAGGATCTTGTGTATGTGACCTAGCCTAATCACTGGGCTTGAATCACTGAGATTTTTTTTTGTCGGTCATGGGGCTTGAACTCTGGGCCTGGGTGCTGTACCTGCACTCTTCAGCTCAAGGCTAGTGCTCTACCACTTGAACCAGAGTGCCACTTCCAGTTTTCCAGGTGGTTAACTGGAGATAAGAGTCTCAAAGATGTTCCTGCCCGGGCTGGCTTTGAACTGTGACCCTCAGATCTCAGCCTCCTGGGTAGCTGGGATTACAGGCGTGAGCCATCAGTACCCAGCAGCCAGCAGATTCTTCGGACTCCTTGCTGCTGACCCCATGGGACCCCTGGATGTCACCTGGGGCCCCCCTCCTGCCTCACGCCTGCCCTGCTTCCTCATCCCCTTCCCCACCCCCCCAGTTCAGGCATTTCTTCCTGGACTACGGGTGTTCTGCTGACCATCTCTCCGTGGCCTCTGTCCTGGACTGCTGCATGGGGGACCCATCTTCCTCTCCCGTCTTGTGGCCTCACTACCCTGCTTAAACCATGGGTGCAGGGACCCAGTGTGTCTGTGTCCTGTGCCTCCTCCTGCAATTTTGGCTGGAGAATCCACCTTAAACACCTCCTGCTTTTCTCTGGACTCCTCCAGGAAGCCCTCCCTGACTGCATGGGGCAAACCCAATCCCACTGCCAGGGATGGCTGGCAACAGGCCTGTCTTCCTGGCACTGTGCCCGAGGGGACTCAGACTCACGGTCTCCAGCTCCTGGTTCCGGGAGCGAAAGCGCTCCCTTTGGCTGCAGATGATGGACAGCAGGGAGTCCACATGGCCCCCGGGCAGGGTGCTGGCCGAGGCTGAGGCTCCTAGGAGGCAGCAGAGGACAGCTTGGGGTGGCGGCCTCCAGGGAGTTCCAGCCTCACCACAGCTGTGCGAAGCCCCCTGGGTCAGGGCTGCTGCTTGGTGCAGGACAGGTGGGAGGAGGCATGGGGGGACCCCACTCCCTGTGTCCCCTGTTGGAGCCTGGGGCCCCAGGGTGGCCTCTCTGTGCTCCTGAGCTTGGAGGTGTCACTGTAGGGTCTGTGGGAGCTTGGGAGGCCGCCCCCCCCAGTTGTTGTTTTTTTTGGTCGATCATGGAGCTTGAACTCTGGGCCTGGGCGCTGTCCCTCAGCTCTTCAGCTCAAGGCTACCACTCTACCACAGCGCCACTTCCAGTTTTCTGGTGGTTCATTGGAGATAAGAGTCTCATGGACTTTCCTGCCCAGGCTGACTTTGAACCGTGATCCTCAGATCTCAGCCTCCTGAGTGGCTAGGATTACAAGTGTGAGCCACTGGCACCCGGCTTCCCCACTGTATTTGGCTCAGCAGCTGCTGGAAGCCAGTCAGTCCCCTCCAGTGCTGAGGCCACAGATGGGGCTCAGGGTCAGGAGGCCCCGTGGCCCTGAAGGCTGCTATTGCTGGGAGACTCCTCATCCTTTTTGGGAGAGCAGCACTCTTTGGGGTCTGGGTTGTCAGCGTGCACCTCTTTCTCTTTCCCCCGACCTTTTGAGTATGGGCAGCCCTGCCTTACCATAGAACAGGGTGGTATCCTTAATGGGCTCCAGAATCTTCTCCAGGCCTTGATCAGCGGCTCCCTGTGTATAAGAGGGAAGGATGGGGTACACCTCCACAGGGTGGCAGAGGCTGGCAGCTCACCCCTGTAATCCCGGCTACCAGGGAGGCTGAAGTCTGAGGATCATGGCTCAAAGCCAGCCCAGGCAAGAAGGTCTGTGAGACTTATTTCCAGTAAACCAGTTTTTTTTTTTTTTTAAGCCAGAAGTGGAGGCATGGTTGGAATGGTAGCATGCTAGCCTTGAGTGAAAAAGCTAAGGGACAGTGCCCAGGCTGCAAGTTCAAGCTCTAGGAGCGACACATACAATAAATGCAACCAGCGAGAGGTGGTGATGGGGCCCAGGGCCTTGGCAGTGGGGCGATCCTGTTCTTGCCTCCGGCCGGGGCTCTCAGGGCAGAGGATTGAAAATGGCCCCTGGATACCAGGCACTGTCTGTGTCTGGGTGGGCTGGAGGTCCGTGGAGGGTACAAGGACAGGTATAGGGTGGCTAGGCGGTGGGGTGCTCCCGGAACGGTGCTCACCTCGGCGTCGGGCCGCTGGATGGACTGCAGGGTGCTGAGGTCTTGCTCCAGGCGGGCGATCAGCTCCCTCTGCCCAGCAGCTGTGGCCAGGGCCTCAGTGGCGTGGGCCTGCAGCTCTGCACAGCGCCCTGCAGCGGGAGGGGGGGGGAAAGGCGATCATCAGAGGGGCCTGGGGGAAGCCTGGGGCCCTGCTACCCACTGTTTGGTGAGGCCACTGCCCAGGAGACGGCTGGGCAGGGCCCCCAGGGAACAGATGCCAGGTGTGTGTGTGGTGGGAGACACAGGGGGCCATGGGTGGACACGGCACCGAGTGTGGGGTATACAGATGCCCCTGGAGACACATCGCTGGGAGGTGGGGTGGGAGATGCAGGGATACCTCCCCCCAGGACATGGTGTGAGGTCCCCCCCACCAGGGGGACATGGTGCTGGGGGAGGCAGGGGTCCCTGGCTCTGCCCAGGGCCTTAGGTGGCCCAGTTCCCATTCCGGGTGTCCTCTTGCCTCTGCCAGGCAGGACAAGGAAACCCAGATTAATTTTTTTTCTTTCCCTTTTTCTTTGTGGCCATACTGGGGTTTGAACTCAGGGCTTTGTGCTTGCCTGGTGCTACCACTTGAGCCTTGCTTTAGGCCTATCTCTATCTTTCAGATGGAGTCTCTCATTAACTCTGCCCAGTGCTGGCCTCAGACCATCCATGGTCCTCCTCTCTCTGCCTCCCAAGTCGCTAGGATGTCAGGCGTGCACCACCAGGCCTGTGAGTGCCAGCTTTCCACCAGAACTAGTGCCCTGGGCATGATGACGTTGGGGACCTGAGGCAGAAGGGGCTGGGAAAGGCTGGGTGGGTACCATGGGCCAACCAAGGAGGGCCACTCCCCCAGCTGATGTGTCACCTGCGTGGCACCCCAACACAGGCTCCAGTGCCAGTGGGGGTGAGGTGGAGGCCCCCAAGCCTCCCAGGTCCCCCCGCCTGGAGCCCAGAGGTTGTGTTTGAAATTAAACCGATTCAACCGATTCAAGCTAATTCTGGTGGGAGATCTCTTGTCCTGTGTGGGGGTAAGAACATGGAAGTTCCCCAGCCTGTGCCCCTCGGGGTCCTCCGGTGCCTCAAGGGGAGCCTGTGGGTGCCCTGCTTCTGATGCTGTGTGGCTCTGGGCTGGACCCTCTCTGGTCCTCATTTGTCAAAAACCTCACTCAGCGTCCCCTGGGGTGGGTGGTGTGGCCACCAGGGGGCACCGTGGCCTCAGAAATGCACAGAGGCTCCATTCTCCAGTTAGTCCTCAGACATTTGGGGAGCCCTTTTACTGAACCCCACAAGAAGGTGGGGCTGGGGCTGAGGCTAGATCTCAGGGCAGGTGACCCTGATGAGAGGCCCACCCAGAGTCCCATGCCTTGGCCACCTGCTCAGGGGGCCAGAGCGGGGGAGCAACGCAAAGGTGACATTGTGTTTGGGCTGAGGGAGAGCACTGGCTCAGTTCCTGGCACTTGTTGTCCAGGGAAGATGCTGACCTTAGCCCTGGGGATACAGCCAGGGCCCCTTGGGGACAGGACTGTCGCCTGGCCAGATGGCCCCTGTCCCCAGAGGCCAGCATCCAGCAGCTGGCTCAGCCCTGCTAGAGCCCAGTGTGGGGGCCGTGCGGGGGCCGCCATTCTTGGGCCCACCAACAGCCTCCCCCCACGTGGATGGTTTGCTCCTGGAGCTGTGTGGCATGGGGAGGGAAGGGGTGCTGCTGGGGTGGATGCCCACTCCCCTGTGTGGAGGACAGCTCTGCGTGCGTGCAGAAGCCCTGGGGGCCCACGCTCTGTCCAGCAGGGGACAGAACTGTGGTGGCCTTGAGTTTGACAATGGGGTCGCAAGAGGCAGGGGGACCTCAGGGCCTTGGCTATGGGCTGTGTGCTCCGCAAGAGGGACACTTATGCCCATGACTTGGGGCCACATTTCTGGGTGGACATGTGGTATCCAGAGATGGCTCTGAGCAGGAATGTTCTAGAACATCCTAGAATGTTCTTGACTCCTGGGCCTGCCCCTGGGCATGTTATCTGACTGACGTGGGGAGCCCATTGGGGTGAGGCAGCAGATTCAGGGACTCCACTGAGGATCGGACCCAGTGAAGAGGCCTGCACCCCACCTGGGGCCCCTGAGATGGGGAAGGGGTGGGCAGCAGCTTAGCTTGGCGCTGGCCTATGAGGTGCTGGTGGACAGCCGGAGAGGGGGGATGGTGGGGACTAGGACCTGGGGGCCTGAGGCCCAGAGTCTTGTGGGGAGGGGGTCAAGAAGAGATGGCAGGAAGCATGGGAGAAATCAGGGATGTGTCTGGGCTCCAAGTAAAGGCTGAGCTAACTACTCAGGAGGCCAAGACTGGGAGGACTGAGGTTCAAGGCCAGCCTGGGGAGAAATCAGTGAGACTCCATCTCAACTAATGAGCTTGGTGTAGTGGTCTCCACCTGCCAGATAACTCAGGAGGAGGAGTAAGCTATGGGATGTGCCTTGCCCTGGGTTCAAATTAGAGGGAGGCCAAGCTGAGGGCTGTAGTGGGCCAGCTGGGGACCCCCAGATGGGGGGCCTGGGGCGCTCACCCACTCGGATGGGGCCTGGCGGTGGTAGGCAGAGTAGGGGGTGTATGGGGCAGAGGTGGCACTGGCCTGGGTCTGAGGGGGCCGCTGAGTTTCCCAGGGTGCTGCACACAGAGGCACAAGAGACCCCAGCAAGGTCCAAGTTGGCATTAGGGCGTGGGTCCCCCCCCACTCAAAGGTTGGGGCACAGAGAGATGGAAACCAGATCACATGTGGACTCAGGTGGCCTGGGCTGGGTGTGTGCCCACAGCTCCCCCCTCCCTGCTCTGGACTGTGTGTCTGTGGGGCCCGGCCTACCTGCTAGGCCAGCACCCACCCCACAGTACTGGAATCTAGAACACACACAGGTGTGCACGACGCCCCACACCAGGTCCCCTAGGCCTGTCACAGAGCACCACCACCTTGGCTCGGTCCCAACTGCAGCTTTGGCAGTGAGCGCCAGGGCCCCCAACCCTTCACCACCGGCTGCTCCTCTCCCCAGCGCCATCTTGGGGCTCCATCCTTGGTTGGACCCCTGTTCCCTCCCCTTCAGCCCTGGCCACCTGGATGCTGTCCGAAGCTGATGACTGCACGGAACCTCCCCAGTCCACACCTGGCCCCAAACCTTTTCCTTGATGTCTAGCCACTTTCCGGCTTCCACTAGGCTGGTTTATTTCGGCAATACTAAGGGACTGAGCTCTGGGCCTCCTACATGCAAGACACTTGAACCATGTCTCAGCCCCTCTAAGCCTTGGTTATTTTCATCGCCTGGGCTGTGAACCTCCAACTTGTCACTGGGGAAGACTGGCACTCACCAAAGCACTCCCATGCGCATTGTAGAAATGCCCCACTAACGCCAGGCGCCGGTGGCTCACGCCTGTAATCCTAGCTACTCAGGAGGTAAGATCTGAGGATCATGGTTCCAAGCCAGCCTGGGCAGGAAAATCCATGAGACTCTTATCTTCAATAAATGACCAGAAAACCGGAAGTGGAGCTGTGGCTCAAGTGGTAGAGCACGAGCCTTGAGCTGAAGAGCTGAGGGACAGCGCCCAGGCCCAGAATCCAAGCTCCATGACTGAGGGGGAAAAATGCCCCACTATGCCCAGATTTTGGTAGAGATGGAACATGGGGATGGCCTTGAACCTTGATCTTCAGATTGCTGCTTCCCAAGTAGTGAGGATCACAGGTTTGAGCTAGCCTGAGAGTGAATCTGAGTTAACTACATTCCCCTCCTCACTGGGTCTGAGTCACTCAGAAGCACCTGCTACTTTCCAGGCCCAGGGGCATGGGTAGCTCTTGGTGCAGGTTAGGTCATTTGCCAGTGGCAGATTTATATAATCCTTTGTTTTTTGGTTAGTTGTGGGGCTTGAACTCAGGTAAGAATCTGGGCGATGTCCTTGAGCTCTTCAGCTCAAGGCTAGGGCTCTACCACTTTGAGCCAAAGAACTACTTCTGGTTTTCTAGTGGTTAATTAGTCTCATAGATTTTCCTGCCCCAGGCTGGCTTTGAACTGTGATTCTCAGATCTCAGTTTTCTGAGTAGCTAGGATGACAGGCATCTGCCACCAGCACCCTGCTATGTATATATATATATATATATATTTTCAAGTGATCTTTAAGTAATTGTACAAAGGAGCTTCAGTTCAGTGGCCTGCCTATGTGCACACTGCGTCTCCTTCGGTGTCTCCTCTCCCATCCCTGTCCCACCCCACAGCTGCCCTCCAGATCTGGCTTCATCCTCAGCACCCATGTGGGGGGGGGCAGGAGGGGGACTGGCTTTCCTGCCATCCACACCACCAGCCTGTGCCTCTTCCTGCTTCAATGCACTCTGCCCCTTGGTCTTTTATCTGTGCCAGTCCTGGGGCTTGAACTGAGGCCTTTTCACACAAGGCTAGCCGCGCTCTACCACTTGAGCCACAATGCCACTGCTGGCTTGTTTTGGTGATTCACTGAAGATAAAAGTCTCATGGGCTGGGCAGCGGTGGCTCATGTCTGTAATCCTAGCTACTCAGGGGGCTGAGATCTGAGGATCACGGTTCAAAGCCAGCCCGGACAGGAAAGTCAGTGAGACTCTTATCTCCAATAAACCACTCAGAAAACCAGAAGTGGGCTGTGGCTCAACGGTAGAGCGCTTGCCTTGAGCTGAAGAGCTCAGGGACAGCGCCCAGACTTAGAGTTCAAGCCCCACAACAGAAAAAGAAAAAAACTCATGGACTTTCCTGCCCAGGCTGGCTTTGAACTGTGATCCTCATATCTCAGCCTCTTGAGCAGCTAGGATGACAGGCATGAGCCACTGGCCCGCCATTTTTACAGTACCCTTTTCAATGACTCCTCCTTGCTCAGGACCCCCCCCCCCAGGACCATCAGACACCCCCAGTGTTGGCCGATGTGCCTGGGGCCCAGCAGGACTGCAGACAACTTGATTCTTCCCTCGACAGCGAGTGGCACCATCAAAGCTTACCTCTGTACCCCACTGCGCCCCACATTCTGGCCCAGCCCTTTCTATGGACCATCTGAATGTCTGGGGCCTTCAGCATCGTCCCCTCATGATGGTCACAGCAGTGGCTACCAGTCCACTCACGCAAACTCCCGGCACTGGTGCTCAGAATGGACCCCACTAGCCCGGCCCGGTTCCCTCTTCAGGCCCTGTAAGCTCCCAACATGGAGGGGCACGGCTAGGTCCAGGTCTCTGCCTGGAGAAAGTGCCCCAACATGGGCCTGCTGCAACCACGGGGGGAGCCACGTCCCAAGATGGGCCCGCAGAGGTCCCGACCAACACAGGCAGACAGGAGTTTGCAGGCGTTCAAGTGCCATGCCCTCGGGGAGAAGCTTTCACCATCTCCCTCAGCCCCAAAGGCCTGCAACCTTGTTCTGACCTACTGAGCGGTAGGGACGAAAGCAAGGCGAAGCCCTGGAAGGTCGGAACTTTGCCTGTCATGGGGCCATCCCCCAACACAACCAGTTATCTCCCATCTTCAGCCTCCAGAGCCAGCAGTTTCTAAAAAGCCCTGCAAAACCATGCACAAAACCAGGTGTGGTGGCACCCACCTGTGATCCCAGAAGTCAGGAGGCAGAGGCAGAAAGATGAAGATTCCCAGGCCAGCCTGCCTAGGCTCTACAGTGAAACAAACCCTGCCTCAAAACCAGCAAACAAAATCAACAATAACAAAAAAAATCCCAAAGCAAACAACAACTCTACCAAACTATTACGGTACCACTGCGGTTTTGCTAAATGAAATCTCACTTTACAAGCACTTGGGGAGACGCTCTGGGTAAAAAGACTTTGTGCTGTTAAGTTTGTTTTGCACATTTCATGGTTTGAGTTAATAGATTCTTCAAAATCTATGGGGTGTATGCAATCTGGCCAACAGGAGAGTTAGGATTATTCATCACCAAACTGGTACACTTAAGGTTTTATATGCTAATTTCCCTCCATGGGAATGGGCCTCCCATTGGAGGAGATGCTCTGATGCCCCGCCCTGTGCTGTGGGGTAGGTGGCCACTGGTAGGAGTGGGCCAGGGCCTCACGGGTGACATGGCCTCCATCTCAAACCTCCAAACCAAAACATAGGCGAGTGATTGCCAGGCTGGCCAGTTAATACAAAACACCCCAGATCGTGAGTGGGTCATCCTGGCAGCCAACTCTGCAAAGCCTTCCCCACTGCTCCTGCCCGGTGACGGCATGATAGAAGGGACCCCAATTGTTGTAGAAACACACAAACCACCATCTCCTCCTTAACAGCCAGTGCTAACCAGTGCCGCTGGCCTGTCCTGCTTTGTCATAGTGTCAGGGCCAAAGTAAGACCTTCCCCAAGCGGGGGAGTTCAGGCCACAGGCTGGAGCCGCATGGCTCGGAATGCCTGGCTGTGCCCCCGCTAAGTGAGGAGCTCCCACAAGCAGAGAGGCTGCCATGTACCCGGAAGTACTGGACAGTACATGCATAGGGAGGCAAGGGCGAGTCTCCAGGTCAGAGTGCTTGCGCCGGATCACTTTTAATAAAAACAGCTGACACAGGGTTGTGTTTGTATAAAAGATATTTACTTCAATGATCACACCTAGGGTGCTAGTGACTAATACAGGGTGCATCTCAGTGGTATTGCTTTTCTATGTCATAGAAGGACCGTTGTACAGTGTTAAAGGACAGACATATGGCTAACCAGACAGAAGGGACGACGCCCAGGGACGGACGGGTGCCTCTCCACCCCCACGCCAGCCACATCCACTTTGATTCTTGCAGGAAAAACAAATAGCCAGAAATCAGCGATGGACCACCGAGACACAAGAGGCTTCTCAAAGCTATTTGTACAAAAAAAAAAAAGATGCTTTTTTTGTTGTTGTTTTCATTTTTGTTATTTTTCTTGTTTTTCTTTTCTTTCTTTTTTGGTCAATTGGGTCTTTTGTGAGAAGGAACAAAAAAAATCTCTGTGATTGTATTAACAAACGAACTTTTGAAACATCTAAGACTTAGTGCGTTACAGAAAATACAAAATACTGCTAAAACGTCGACCCCCCCCCCACCATGTGCTGGGAGGAGCGGGGCGTGGAGGGGCCTTGGGCGGAGGCCGCCCGGGTGCGGGCCTCGCCATGGGGGACACATGTCTTGTGCTGTGGTTAGTAGTCTGGGCAGGAGCGTGGGCCACCGGCTTGCACAGGAAGTAGTTATTGCACAAAAGGCAGAGCTAGGTCTCCTATTCCACGGGAAAGGGGCTCCCCCCACACGTTTGTAACAAGCTACTCTCAAAATGCTCAAGAGTCCAATGAATTCTCATGTCTCCAAAATGCACAGCGTTTGCCTGTGGCAGTCTCAGAGGGCGGGGCATGAGACACTTGTCTCTTTGCAAGGAAAGATGCAGAAATTGGTAAGAGAGAGAGGAGGGGGGACAGGGAGGAGGGGGGAGAGGGAGAGGGGAAGAGAGGGAAAAAGGTGCATAGACTAATTGTAGAGAAAAAAAACGAAAACCCAAGGAGAGGGGATTTTTTTTCCCCCAAAGATGATAAAATTGGGAACCTCAATCATTTCAGAGAAGGGGTGAAGTCATGGCATGGAAGATGAGTCAGGGGCTGTCTGGGGGCAGAGGCCCTGCCTTGGGCTACTTGTGCGGGATCCTCCAGTGAGAGGGGACCCCCAAGCCAGCCCCTGCACCCTCCCCACTGATTAGCCAATCGGGTGTCTTGCTGGCAGGCCTTGCTTCACTGTCCCCCCAAGTTAACCATCCTGGAGGGGAAGGGCTTCCCCCATACGACCCCTTGGCACGAAGAGGTTTGCAGCCAACTCTGAATGCAGGAATGACAAGGACGCCCCCTCCCCCCGGCGATGCAGATATCATAGAGAACCCCTCTGGCTCACAGGCCGCGTCACAGTGCCGCCGCCCCCTAATCAGGGCTCACCAAAGAACCTTCATGAACCCAGTAGTCTCAAGAGGCTGTAGGAGGCTTTGGGGACCTGAATGTGGCTTCTCTATGCTTCCCTCTGCTGTTCCTGATACTTCTGGCACCGGTAGCTTTTAAAATTTTTTGTTCAATTCTCTCATTCAAAAGTTTCAGATGTATGAAGACCATGTCTTTGGGTGGCTGTTGGGGAGACAGGTTCTGTACCTGCCTTACCCACCCCCAATTACCAGGGTGTGTGTGTGTGTGTGTGTGTGTGTGTGTGTGAAGACTGTGGTCACTGGGGTGACAGCAAAAGCAATCAGGACACAAAACAACACACACACTCCTGATGAGCGCTCAAATGGTTAACCTAATAATAAATATAAGACGATGGATAGAAAGTATTCTTTTCTTGAGGAAACACTTTCTAATCATCTTTCCCGCACTGGCAGGTCAGCAGCAGGGCATCTCAACCGGGGAAAGGGGGTGGGGGTGGGGGCAGGAGGGACAGCTGTGATCTGACACTTGGGGGGGTGGCTCAGTGGCTGAACCCCAGGCTAGGGTAGGGAAAGTGGGAGAAGGATTTATTTGCCCTTCAGTTTCATGAACACACAGATCTACAGGGAATATAAACTCATCCGCAACCTGAATTGTCCTGGTCTAAAGCTTACTTCGAGTTCATTTGGTGTGCAATTCGCGGTCTTTGCAAAATGAAGAAACATGATTTCATTGCACAGAGCTTTTACACATAGCCATCTTATATTTAAGTGCTGTTTAAAGCAAACTCAAAAAAAAAAAAAAGGAAAGAAAAAGAAAAGTAAAAGGGAAGGAGGTGAGCGGGAGCAGTGTGAACCGGAAGCAGCCCACGGCACGGATGCATCTGGCTGAGGGTCTATCTTGCTTTGCCAACGAAAAGTTCCCACACTTGCGCAATGTGCTTGTGTCAGAGCTGTGACATCGAGGTTTAAGGCACCTTTTCTTTCTGATCGCAGAAAGCGTGATACATAGCAGAAATTAAAGCCACAACAGTACAGAAATTACAGTGACGCAGACTCTACTTCTTAACATTACGAAGAAAACGGACCCATGCAAAGCAACTCAAAGGCGGTTTCAAAGTTGACGCACAGGGGATCGGACGGGGGGACACACACAGCCAAATGTCTTTCTCTCATCAACTTTTTCTTTTTTTCTTTGAGCCCCTCTCCTCCCCCACCTCCCCGAATTCTTTCCCTACCATGCTGAACTTTTAAAGTTAGCATTTTGGAAGAGACCAGGTGCTTTGGAAATGTCTTGTTAAAGCTAAATGTCATTTCATCCCCAAATGAAAAAGTGAGGCTGCCCCGAGGGCTTGGATCTTTGGAGGGGAGTGGCAGAGCAAGTGCTGTGGGCAAGCCATGGAGGGGGCAGGCAGAACTGGAAGAAATGGCTTTCCAGCCATGGGAACTCAGACACCAGGGCTGGTTTGAGGGTCTGCTCGCTGCCTAGGGACCTCTTTTCCATCCAGACTGGCCCTGAAGGTCTTGGCCTTGGCTTTCAGCCCATCTCTCAAGTTTTTTTAAAACATGAGATCTTTCTGGAACTTTGTTGGGGAACTTGCTTTCCTTTTTATCCTGGTAGATTTCATCTACAGAAAGGGTAATCTGCTGAGTGAACTTAGTAGTCAACTGGACCATTCTGTGGGCCAGCTGGCCCAGTGCTGGCCAGGCTAGGCCCTGGGGAGTTCTGGTAGAGTCCCAGGTCACTACCTGACCACCTGAACACAAGCCTTGCCCTTGTGAATGAATGCCTGACCACCAAACCACACAATCCTGATTCCCAATTCCCATCAGAAGAAGATTTGGGCCTCCACAGTGGAGGCCCAACATGCAGTCTCAGCACTAGAGGCTGCTTTTCTTCAGCAATGGAAAACTGGAACTTCCTTTTTCTTATTTGGCCATACTGGGGCGGGAATTCAGGGGCCTCTGCTTGATAGGTAGGTGCTCTATCACTTGAGCCACACACCTAGCTGTTCTGCTTCATCAGGTCTTGCATTTTTGCCTAGGGCTGGCCTCAGACCACAATCCTCCAACTCTGCCTTCCAAGTAAGCTGGGATTACAGGTATGCTATTTGGGGAGGTCAAGGTATGCAGGCTGCAAAAAAAAGCCCACGACCCTTCCCTATGCCTGAGATGGTTGCAGATCAAGGGAGAAAGCAGCCATGCTGCAGCAGTCACCACCACAATGCCAGAAGTGAGAGAGACATGGAAGGCGGTGGTGATCCATCAGATCACGTGCCAGCTGAGGGCAGCCCAGGACAACAGGGCGGCTGGGATGGATCGTGACAGCTGTTCAGGAAGCTCACACAGCAAAGGCCTCTCGGCCACTCCTGCACAGGACACAGCTGCAGGAGAAGCAAATCCATGAACCCCGTATGGCACAAACGCCTGTCTTCACAAAAAGCTGGCCTGGTGGGCGGGCAGCCGCGCATCCCCAGTCCACTAGCCGCATCAGGTGGGGAGCCCGGGTGAGGTAGACAGGGACAAATGAGGAGTGTGAAGACAAATGAGGGGGGACAGTGATGTTCCAGCTGCTCTAAGGCCCCCAGGGATGGGCCCGCCACGCCTGCAGTGCCGCCATCTCCCAGCACAGCTGCTCCTGGCCTAGCTCTACTAGGGTCATCACCAGGTCACTGGTGCTAATCTCAGAAGGGCACATGCACATACCCCAGCCATTTTCCAGCAAGATCTGTTGGAAAAGTCAGGGGAACAGAACACACAGCCCAGAAGGCTCAGCACTGACTGACTTTTCTCTAAAGGAACAAAGAAATACAGTCTGATTGCCATGATCCTAGGCCTGAGACACAGCATCATTGCTCTCTGTGCGGGTACTACAGCCAGACCAGGCTACCTGTGCCAGATAGGATGGTTTTCAAGTGGGGAGGGGGACATGTAGACAGGAGGCTGCGGGGTGGGGAGACACTGTACTTCGGGGGTTCGAGGACCTGCCCTGGAGGACGGGGCTGAGAGCTGTGATCTACCGCCTCTCCCAAATCCGCATCCTGGGGGCCAGACCCTAAGCCATCTCAGGTGACTTAGCTAGAATAACAGAGTCTGGCACATAGCCACGACCGTCCTTTCTAGTGGGAAGTCTGGCAGAAATGGGTAGGCAGTCACACATTCCGACTCCCAGGTGAGCAGGGATCCAGGCCTGGGGGAAGTGAGTAGGTCTGAGACAGAACCCCCACACTGGCCACCTGGATAGCACAGGGGAACTCGGGCAGGATGGGAACACTGACTTTAAATTAGCCCTCCACCAAGCTAGCCAAGTAGTGGCAGAAGTCTGAAGTTATGAATGCTGTCTCCAATTAACAAAAAAGAAGCCATTTAAAATGGTATAATGGAGCTTATAATTAAGTGTTAGTGTTTTATAGGGAACCATTTCCCCTGGGGAGAGGTACAAATTAGCTTTTTAAGCCGACAGGGCATAAAGAGGAAGGAGGGCTGGCTGCCTGCGGGAGCTTGGCTGGGCTCCCCAGCCAGCCAGTGGAGGTCACCACGAGGGGGCGCTGTTCAAGGCACTTGAATATTGCTTATCACGATGAAAAATGAACCCTTAGACTCAGACTGAGGGGCCTGGACACAAGTTTCTGCGTTATCCTGTGGCAGCTCTTAGAAGTATTACAGACAGTGGTAGCTTAACCCAAAAAGATCACAAGGTTAGGATCTCAATGGAAAAAAAAAAAAGACAACAGAGGAACAAATATATACCCAGAGCTGTAAGAAAAATCTAACCAACTGATCGCATCAAGCATCCAGATGGAAGTCTGGCGGGAAGAACAAGAGTGGAAATGAACAGTGACTGAGTTCAAACATAAGAAGCACCTCCCTCCCCTTCCATCCGCCCATGACTGAATTCCAGCATGGCTGTTTTAGACTGTAACCATTTAGCCACGAGAACCAGACAAATCTAAACTTTTCTGTTTCCTCAGTGAAGCCTACTAGTCTGTTACTTTCCGCTCTCAGGGTGATGAAAGTTAGGTCTTAAGAGATGCATTTCATAGAGGGCAAAGTCCCCTTGAGGTTCAGTGGAGGGGACCCCATAGTCCCAGCTGCTCAGCCTCTCTCTGTCCTGGGGTTTCTGGGTGTGACCTCACTGTTAGCCCGCCTCCAGCTGGATATCAATCCATTTCCTCTTGGCCCCTCTGCCATGAATTATCGTCCCACTAAGCCAGATTGCAAGTGTGGACATCCACAACCAAAGACAAAGGGCCTGCATCCCAGCCTCCTAGAGCCTTCTGGAAACTTCCCATTCATGAAAAGACACTGTCTTTAGTGTAGAGACTCTTTAAGATCTGTGAAAACTCTTAAGTGCTGCAGTTGTAGGTTTAAAGACTGTAAATGAAATACGTAAATTCTAAAGCATGCAAAGAAATGTGCTTTTGGATTTTACAGTCTGAGTCCTACAAGGTAAGTAAGTAATAATCAACACACTGTGTGACCGCGGGAGCAGACATTTAAAATTCCAACTCCCTCCCACCCCCCAATCCAAAAAAAAAAAAAAGAAAAAAAGAACAAAGTAATATTAATTAAACTTAAGAAATAATGAATGCACCATTAAAATGTCATCCAAAGATGTTGACCTAAGACAAAGGTTTCCATGATACACAATACGGTCAAAAGCTTTCAATCAGTAATATACAGTATGACAGCTACATCTTGAAAATTATACCCAATACTGCCGGCAGTCTATCCCTCTAAAGAGTATTTGCCCCTTCCATCCCTTCCTAACAATCAGATAATAAAATACAGCACCTATAAATAAGCAAAAAAAATATATATATACCGAAATCATCTATTGTTAGTTTAAAGATATGGCAATTAAAGGAGTCTAAATTAGCAAACTTGTAGAAGCCGTAACTGATAAACCAGCTTATTGAAAAAGGTGGCAGTACTGCACTCTATGTGTGCACAGGTACTTAAGAAAATACACGGACGTAGAAAATTGCACACACGCACGCACACACGCTCCCATCCACCTCTGAACTCACGCATATACACATAGACAACGGGAGGAATCAGAGACAAGTTAGACTTTTTTCCTCTCTCTTTTTTTTTTTTTTTGTTGATTTGTACTTAGACTGCTCTAAACTGTGCATAAAAAGAACTTCCCAAGAGGAGAACTGAAGGAAAGGGCCAGTGGTCTGGGTTGGAAGCAAAGAGCATCAACGTTTTGGTGTGTCTGGGTTGTTTCTACAGGGGTGGGAGCAGAGCCCAGGTTGCCCCCGTCCCGCTCCTGCAGGGAAGAGCTCTTCCCACATGGATCACAGGTCCTCAGTGCTTGTGGTGGGAAGAGGGGAAACATAGTGCGCCTTCATGGCGCTGTGGGGAGGAGGGGGAGGGCAGCGGCGCCTGGGCCCATCAGGCACCCGGGAGTGGTATCAAAGGAGGTGCCTTCTGTTTGCCAAGGAAAGGTGCCCCTCCCCCACTGCCAGCTGCGACCTGGCTGGCCTACCCTTTCTTGCAAGGCTGGGACAGGACACACATAGACGTAGACACCATAAATTAAACAAAATGAATGGGTTCACGCTACAGTTCCAACTTGTCTCCTAAACCTCCGACATATGAGGTCTGATCAACGTGCTCTCCGGTTAGAGGTTAAAAAGCAGATTATAAAATACCTAGATTCGGATCTTTTCTTTTGTCCTGATTTGGCCTAGAATGGAGCGTATTAAACAAACTCTGGCCAGCAAAAGCCCAGAGTTAGTTAAAGCTATGGATCAATGTGTACTACGTCAGGAGTCTATTCACGTACAAGAAAACACTACGTCAGCTACCACGAAATCAAGATACTTTCCTGATGTGACTTGTCTTTTTTTTCTGTTAAAAAATACGTGGAGTCAATGTGTTTTATTTCAATTCAAAGTTTCAAACGAGAAGATTCTTTTCTTGAAAATATTTAGGAATCCAAACTAGTGTGTTTAGAGTCGGCCTGACTGTGCAATCTCTTAGTGGCAACTGGGCAGCTACAAAAGCTTTCTTTTTTAAATTTTTTTTTCTGAAAAATCCCCCCCCCCTTTCCTGGTTTAAGAAGATAATAGTGTATTATCGCTCTGAGCCATTAGATGGCAGATAAAAAGCCCCCTTTTAATATGTGGGTTTGATTTTTTTTTCTCTTTTTAAGCCCACACGAAGAGGAGGGCGCAAGGCAAAGCTGTAAAGAGTTATTCCAGAACCTGTGGAAATCACTTAGGGCAATAAAAAAAACACTTGAGGGTACAAAAAAGCTTGACTACACATTTCCGTTTTCTTCCTTGAAAACACGACATAGATTGGGCTTAATGCTCCTTTGTTTTCTATATGCACCTTGGCCTATGGCGATTTTGCCCTGTGGCCCGCAGGGCGGTAAGTGCGCAACACGTCCAGGCCTCGGCTGGGCTCGGGTGGCCTCGCTGGGCCGGGCCTGGCCGGGCCGGGCCCGCGATCCGCTCCACCTGGCCCGGGCGCTCAGAACTCCCATTCGATGGGCTCCTCGCGGCTGGCGGCCTTCTCCAGGCGGTGGATGATGCTGTTCAAGTTGGCGGCCTTCTTCTTGCGCACCGGGTTGTCCCGCGAGTCCCGGGCGCCCGCGGCGTCGGGCAGGCCGAAGAGGCTCTGCAGCGAGCTGGGCCTGCGCACTGCGGCG
>NW_012267359.1:2269984-2277918 GCF_000151885.1 Dipodomys ordii
AAGAGTCTCACAGACTTTCCTGCCTGGGCTGGCTTTGAACCATGATCCTCAGATCTCAGCCTCCTGAGTAGCTAGGATTACAGGCGTGAGCCACCGGAGCCTGGCATGAGTACATTTCTTACCAAGCATTTTGCCTCCTCCTTTGTTTTTCCCCTACCATCCCTTCTCTCCCACCTCCTCAACTACACTCCCCCCTACCTCCATCCTCCGCCCCCCAAACCTAGGTTGGAAGTCTGGCTTTGCTACTCTATAGCTGTCCAACTAGGACAGATCATTGTGGCCTTTTGAACCTTAGTTCTTTTATCTGAAAAAAGTGTCTTCCTTGCAGAGAGAGGAAGATGAAGTGGCATATTGACTGTAATACTGGACACAAAGTAAACAAAGGCTCAGTCCTGGTTCTTTCATGACCTTTTTGTAGGGCTGGTACTAGGGCTGAACTCAGAGCCTCAAGCCCTCTACTAGTTGAACCACACACAGTCTTTTGTGTTTAGTTTGTCTTTCAAATAGGGTCTTAGGCTAACTTGCTGCAGCTGACTCAGGCCTGGAGCCTCCTACTTCTGCTCTCTGAGCAGTGGGGCCCACTACCATGCCCACCTTGTTTTCTGACACAGTCTCACTGTCTGAAACCAAGATCTTCCACACTCCACCTCCTGAGATTACAACTGGGATTACATGTACCCACCATACCAGATTACACTGTGCTTTGACTTTTTATTTACCTATTTTTGTGCTGGTAATGGGGTTTGAACTTAGGGCCTTTTCCCCTTGCTTGACATTTTCACTAGACTAGTACTCTGCCACTTGAGCTACCCCTACTTCTAGTATTTTGTTGTTAACTGGAGATAAAGAGTCTCATGGACTTTTCTTTTTTTTCTTTTTTGTTTTGGGGTGGGGGTCTTGAACTCAGGGCCTGAGCTCTGTCTCTGAGCCTCTCTGTGCTCAAGGCTAACACTCTACCACTTGAGCCCCAGCACCACTTCCGGCTTTTTCTGTGTATGTGGTCCTGAGGAATCGAACCCAGGGCTTCGTGCATGGTAGGCAAGCACTCTAGCACTAAGCCATATTCACATTCCCAGCCCCTCATGAACTTTTCTGTCTGGGCTGGCTTTGAACCTCTATCCTCAGATCTCAACTTCCTGAGTAGGATTACAGGTGTGAGCTTCTAGTGCCTGGCTCTATTTTTTTTTTTTTAAATGGGTGCAAAAATTGACCTCAGGGCTGGGAAGGTGGCTCAGTGGTAGAGCGCTTGCCTTGCATGCATGAGGCCCTGGGTTCGATTCCTCAGCGCCACATAAGCAAAAAGAAAAAAGCCGGAAGTGGCGCTGTGGCTCAAGTGGTAGAGTGCTAGCCTTGAGCTGAAGAGTTGAGGGACAGCGCCCAGGCCCAGAGTTCAGGCCCCACGACCTGACACCCCCCCAAAAAAAATTGACCTCAGGTTCTACTCTCTGAGGGCTCTACAGGCACAGAAAAAAAAAATAACATCAACTGTCCTGGCTTAATCCCTGTGAAAATAAGAGAAAAAAGTTGCTTTCTCCTTTAGGAGTTTAACTCATTTAATGCCTGAGTGCAGGTCCTGTGCTGCGCCTCCTCCTCCCTTGCTGTCTGCCAAGGGTGGACAGTTGAATTTGTGCTAAATGCACCAGAGACAGCTCCACAGAGAGGACTGTGGCTGCCAGGGGCCAGCAAGACAAGACGGTACTGGGAAGGGGAGGGAGCATGAGCAGGCCAGGCCTGGGGCGCCCTGTGCAGATACAGGAGACGCCCAGGAGGTCAGCAGCCCCTGGGCTGAGGATGTGCAGTGTCCTCGCAGGACTTCACTGGACACCCGGGTAAAGACACTGACTAGGTAGGAGGTGACAGTGGGTGAGCCTGAGACCTGGCCAGAGTGGTCACATTTATCTTCTCTTCCTTCCCTTCATTTTTTCCCTACTCTTTCTGTGGACAGGGAGCAGCCTGGGCTGATAAGAGTGGGGAGATGTGGTACAAATTCAGTTGCCAGGTGCTGGTGGCTCACACCTGTTATCCGAGCTACTCCGAGATCTGAGGATCTGTTTGAAGCCAGCAGGGGCAGGAAAGTCCTGCCGCAAGGTTCTTATCACAGGTTAATCACCGAAAAGCCAGAAGTGGAGCTTTGGCTGAAGTGGTAGAGTACTAACCTTGAGCAAAAAAGCTCAGGGACAGTGCCGAGGCTCTGAGTTCAAGCCCCAGGACTGTCACAAAAAGAACAACAAAAAAGCAAGCCAGATTGGTGGCACATGCCTATAAATGCCATGTGAGTGTGAAAATAGGTGAATCTTGGTCCAAGTTTGTCTGGGGCAAACTTGAGACCCTCTCATCTAAAAACTGAAAACACAAAGGAAGTGCAAGCACAATCCCTCCAGATCGAAGCCTAATACCAGGGCACAGCTGGTGGCTCACACCTGCAATCCTAGCTACTCTGGAATCTCAGATCTGAGATCATGGGTTGAAGCCAGTTTCTTGCCAATTAACCAGCAAAAAGCTGGTAGTAGAGCTGCGGCTCAAGTGTTAAGAGTTCTAGTATTGAGCACAAAAAGCTCAGGGACAGTGTGTGTGAGTTCAAGCCCCAGGACCGACAAACAAAAAACAAACACTTGGGGCTGGGAAGGTGGCTCAGTGGTAGAGTCTTTGCCTTGCATGCATGAGGCCCTGGATTCAACTCCTCAGTACCACATAAGCAGAAAAAGCAGGTAGTGGCGCCGTGGCTCAAGTGGTAGAGAGCTAGCCTTGAGCTGAAGAGCTCAGGGACAGAGCCTAGGCCCAG
Organism: Dipodomys ordii; assembly: GCF_000151885.1. NCBI lineage: Eukaryota > Metazoa > Chordata > Mammalia > Rodentia > Heteromyidae > Dipodomys > Dipodomys ordii. The sequence continues at coordinate 2,272,767 of NW_012267359.1, forward strand.
AGTTTAGGTCCCATGACTGACACACAAACACACATACACACACACAAACACTTGTGAGGGGCCAAGCCCATGTGCGGTGGGGTGGCCGCTATGTGGCGGGACTAGGCAGGGGTGGGGAGGGCCTACCTGTAGTTGTGGAACCAGTTGATGACGGTGCTGGTCTTCAAGTTGAGCTGGGTGGCTAGCTCCTCGATGGTTTTTGGTGACGGGTATGGCTTCTGCTGATAGGCTCTCTTTAGAGCTTCCTTCTCTTCAGGGGCCAGCACCACACGGGGTTTCTTGAGCTGGTGCTGCGGCTGGGGGCTGGCACCCTGGCTGTAGTCGATGCCCACGGCAGGGGGCTCACAGGCCTGGCTGTCGCTGACAGAGCTGTGCCGCCGTTTCATGTAGGCTGCAGGGAGAAGAGACATCGAGGTCAGGGCTGGCTGTGTGAGAAGCCCAATGCCCTTGCTCCCCAAGTGGGTACCTTACACCCCTGCCCTGGCTCTGTCCCTGTCCCTGTGCAGGGCATGGGGTGGGCACCGAGGAGGCTTCCTAGGACAGACTGCTGAGGAGGACAGGGATTGACCAGAAAAACATAGGCCAGGAGGTGAAAGAGGACAGGACAATGTTTAGAATGTGGAAACACAGCATGTGGCATATTGAGGATGGAGGATCCTGAGTTCAAGGCCAGCCTGGGCTGCATTGTGACACAAAACCAAAATCTTAAAAAACTCTCCCGCCGGGCGCTGTGGCTCACACCTGTAATCCTAGCTACTCAGGAGGCTGAGATCTGAGGATTGCTGTTCAAAGCCAGCCCAGACATGAAAGTCCGTGAGACTCTTATCTCCAATAAACCACTCGAAAACTGGAAGTGGCGCTGTGGCTCAAGCAGTAGAGTGCTCACTTTGAGCTGAAGAGCTGAGGGACAGCTCCCAAGCCCAGAGTTTCAAGCCCCATTACTGACAAAAAAAAAACCACACACACACACACACACACACAAAATTCCCCCTCCACTCTAGTGGAATTGTTCACACTCATCTCCCCAGGGGACCGATTTGGACTATGGAGTGAACTTTTTTTCAGTTCTTTATTTTCTTTATTCTTAATTACTTTTTTCTGTTTATGTTGTACCAAGGAATCAAACCCAGGACCTCATGCATGCTAGGCAAGCACTCTGCCACTAAGCCACGTTCCTTGCTCCTCTTTCCAGTTCTTTATTTTCTTTTCCTGCTATGCTGGGGACCAAAGAGCACGCCTGGCCCTTCTGAACCAATTCTGGCAAGTGCAGCTGCGTTAGCAGCGCTGGTTCACCCCTGGTTGTTACCCAGTTTACCCATGAGGAAACCTCAGGCTGTAAGTGACAATGCTAAGGCCCTCCTGCCACAGCAGGCCAGAGAGCTGCACCGGAGCCGTGCTGCCACTCAGGCAAATGCAGGGGAGAATGGAAACCATAGTCAGTGCCATGTGTGGCTGGTGCCATGTGTCCAGCTGAGATACAGGAAGTGAGTGTGAGTGCACGTTGGTGTGTGTGTGTATGTGTGTGTGTGCATACATGCACGTCGTGCTGGGTCTGTATGTGAGCTTCAGATAATGTGGGCAGGTTGGGTCACAGAAGAAACAAAGGCAGAAGACAGGATAGGGAGGAATGGAACACCAGAGCTTAGGGAGAAGCTGAAGCTTCAGGAAGGAGAGGATGCACACAGTGTAGGAATGAACCGTTTGTCTGGGACCTGGTGCAGGACTTTTAGGCCAGGCCAGGCCATGGGCACAACTCATGCCAGAGAACAAAGTGCTCACTGCACACTTAATGGCCAGCTGTTTGTCTAATCCTTAGCGCTGGAGGAAGTGAGGGTCACTTGCTGGGGGATTACTGTGCTCCCTTGCCATTGCATGCTGTGACTAGGGAACAATCGAGAAGGAAAACCTGAGAGATTTAATGCACATGGCCTGGTCAAAGGCTGGGAGTGGGCACCGAGGGGGAAGACTGGCTCAGAGCCTGCGCAGTCGCCTGCCAGGGAAGGAACAGCCTAGTGAAGAACACCTAGCTAGATGGCCTCACAGCCACTTTGGGGAGCTGGGATGGCAGAGGGCCAGGGCCCACTGAGACAATAACTCTTTGAAACACAAGATGGCGCCCAGAGCCTGTGTGGAAGGAAGCAGGAGCCTGGGGAACCCTGCAGAGCGGCTGGGTGGCCCAGCAGGAAATGGTGTCCTCTGTCCTGAAGAATGACGGGACAGGGCTGCTCAGGGGCACTTCGTGGCTGAGGGAGGCCTGCACATAGCAGCAGCATGTTTCCTGACAGGGTGGGACACTTTAATGTTATTGTCTGGATGAGTGTTGAAACTCAGGTGCTTTTTTGTTGTTATTGATCCTGGGGCTTGAACTCAAGGCTGGGTGCTGTCCCTCTTTTGCTCAAGGCTAGTGCTCTACCACTTACAGCCACAGCACCACTTCCGGTTTTCTGGTCTCACAGATTTTTCTGCCCTGGCTAGTTTTGAACCGTGATCGTCAGATCTCAGCCTCTTGAGTAGCTATGATTACAGATCTGAGCCATGAGTATCTGCTCATATTGGGTTAACAGCCTTCTCCCTTGAAATGTTTCCTACATCTTTAAAATCTAGCAACTCATGTGTCAGAGGCCTCTGTCAACACTTATTCCTCACATTGGGAAGGGCCAGTGTGCCATGGAGGGCACTGTGGGCAGGGCACTACCTTTCTTCTCCATCCGCTTCATGTCCATCAGCTTTTCCACATTGTTGGGGTCATTGAGCCACAGCTGCATGCGGACGAATGGCTCCCGGCCCTTCAGGCTCAGCTTGTGCCAGGGCTTCGGCCGGGCAAGCAGGTCGGACACAGAGCCTTGTGTGAGCCCCAGGATGGTCTCCCCAAATAGGCGCTGACCTGGAGGGAAAGCAGAGAGATGGTCGTGACAGCTGGGTGCCCAAGAGGACGAGCAGGGGTCAGCCCTGAATCTGGCTAATGGGAGCCTGACTCAGAGCAGCCTTTTTGTTGTTGTTGCTTTTTTTGCAATTTTTTTTATTGTGATTAAGTGATTACACAAATTTCACAGTATTGTGGGATAGTGAGATTTCGTTAAAGCCACAAACACATTCTAACCTTCATGGTCAGAGCAGCCTATTGAACAAACATGTTTTCTTTCATTTTGTTTTGTATGGATATTGGGGTTTGAACCCAGGGCCCTGTCCTTGAGGTTTTTCTGCTCAGGATAAGGGCTCTACCACTGGAGCCACAGCTTCAGTTCTTGGCTTGTTAATTGGTGGTAAGAGTCTCATAGACCTTTCTGCCTGGATTAGCTTTGAATCTCGATCTTCAGCTGTCAGCCTCCTGAGTGGCGAGGAGGGTGACAGCTATGAGCTATCAATGTTTTCTTTTTTTTTTGTGGTGCTGGGCAGGGCTAGACCCCAGGGCCTGTGGCACTGCCCCATCCCTGAGCACCGGGGCCAGCACCGGCTCTGCAGTGCAGGGCTGGCTTTCCAGTTCCATACATATGACAGGCTGCTGCTGCGCTTCAAAAAAAACCACCAGGTGAGCTGAGTTGAGCTGAGCTTCGCCCCACCTAGGCTTCTCTGAAGTGAAATCCTCAATGTGAGCCATGAGGCGCAGCGGCACTCTCTACCAGAGGCTGCCTGGTCTCCTCTCAAAAGTGGGGAGACGGTGGGTCTTGCTGAGAGGAAAGGGCCCTGGGCCTGGGGTCACAGCGGGAAAGAGGAGGGCTCCTGCGCTGGGTTGAAAGGCAGGCTGGCCTGAAGCTGAGGCCCAGAACTCAATAGAGCTGGTGGATCAAACCCTCTGGGTCCTTTCTTGTCTCATGCAGGGGCAAGGCCTTGGTGCCTTGGCTCATCATGGGGGCTGTGGCTGGGGAGATGCACAGAGCTCATCAGAGGCTGGAAAGAAAGGCTCTCCCTGAGCCACTGGACTGTGGGGATGAGGGCCAGCACTTGTAAAGCTACCCAGTAGAACAACCGCCATCTGTGTGACCTGATGGCAGTGCTTGAACGAGGAGGAGTGGGATCAGAGACCACGCACACTCCGGAACCCCAGTGGAGATGGCGGTGGGCCCTGGCATTGTCTCTGCTGCCAGATTCAGCTCAGACTTGGACTCCAGGTGCCCGTAAGTTCACCGAGGGCAGGGCCCCAGGGAAAGGGAGCTGCTTTTCTTTCCTAATTTTGTGTGTGTGTGTGTGTGTGTGTGTATGTGTATATGTGTGTGCGCGCACGCGCACGCACGCGCGCTTGTAGTGAGCTTGAACTCAGGTCTAGGTGCTGTCTCAGGTTTTTCCCCAAGGCTGGTGCTCTGCTTTATTATGTGAGCCACAGCTCCATGTCCAGCTTTTTGGAGGTTAATTGGAATTAAGATCTCAGGGACTTTCCTGTCCAGTGTGATCTTCAGATCTCAGCCTCCTAAGTAGCTAGGATTATAGGCATGAGCCACAGCACCTGGAAGTAATCACTTTTCCAGAATGGCAAAGTTCAGCTAGAATTACCATGGGCCTTTTTCAGTACTGGGGTTTGAATTTGACCAATTTCTGTCCCCAATTCCCTTCTTGCTTCTGATTGCCATGGGAAAGTGACCTGCCTGGGATCACAGAGGGGTGTGTTGTAGCACTGGGAAGTTCTGCACACAACCTCCCTCGTCTCTAGCATGAAGGAGAGCCAGGAGGAGGTGCCCGTGTTTGCCGTGCCTTGGAAGTGTTCTCCCTCGTGGCAGGGCTGTCCAGCCTGCTCCCTTGGACTTGCGACAGGATGGGGAAGGAGGGGCTCACACCAGGGGGTCCCTCATATCTCCATAACTGATGAGCAGATGGGACCCAAAGCCACAGTTGCTCTTAGTGTCCTTGCAAACGCCCACAAGTCTGGGCTACTTTTTCTTGCTGTTCTGGAGAACACATTGCAAAAATGGGCAGAGCTGAGTCCCCAGTTGGAGGGGTCGGGCTAAGTGCACTTCACAGCTACTCCCAGGGAGCAGCAGCCACCTGCGCGGATCCCCACCACCCCGCGGGGCAGTAGCTGAGAAGGCAGCTTCCTTTTGCATTGGCTCCGTGTGTGTGTGTGTGTGTGTGTGTGTGTGTGCGTGTGTGTGTGAGTGAGTGTGTGTGTGGCAGTAGCTGAGAAGGCAGCTTCCTTTTGCATTGGCTCCGTGTGTGTGTG
>NW_012267359.1:2277968-2278736 GCF_000151885.1 Dipodomys ordii
CGCTGCGGGCCGACGGCGAGTCGCTGGCGCCGGCCTGGCCCTGGCTCCCGGCCTGGATCTCCTCGATGAACAGTTCTCTGCGGATCCGAGACCTGCGGGGCCGGCGGGAGACCAGACAGGCGTGAGATGGGAGCTGCGTGGCGGGCCGCGCCACCCCCGCCTCTCACGGGGGCACACGCGCAAGCGCACTCGCGCGGGGGGGGGTGCAGGCGCATGTGCGGACGCACGCACGGGCTCCCCGCCGACCCCCTGCGTCCCAGGACGCGCTTCCCCTCCAGGGTAGTCAGGTCTCCTGCATTAATTCCCTCCGTGAAAGGAGCGGACCTCCCGCACCGGCTTCAGGACGGCAAACAAGTTTTGCCTGGCTCAGGTACTGGGGCTTGAACTCGGGGCCAGGGCAGTGGACGGCTAGGATATAGGTGCAAGTCACTGGCGCCAGGCTTTGCTTTCCTTCTGAGTCGGGATCTCCCTGTGTAGCCCAGGCTGGTCTTCAATTCCCCATCTCCTGCCTCCTGAATGCTGGGAGTGCCAGTCCTGGGGCCTGAATTCAGGGCCTGGGTGCTGCCCCTGAGCTTTTTTGCTTAAGACTGGCACTCTACCAGTTGATCCACAGATCAGCCACTTCTGGCTTTTTGGGTGGTATAATGGAGGTCAGAGTCTCACAGACTTTCCTGCCCCAGTTGGCTTCAAACCACAATCCTCAGAACTCAGCCTCCTAAGAAGCTAGGATTACAGGTGTGAGCCACTGGTGCTTCTTTTTTTTTTTTT